>NC_091438.1:36544734-36659734 GCF_964237555.1 Oryctolagus cuniculus
AGAGAAAATCCATGGTTCTCAACAGGAGGTGTTTCTGCCCTTCAGGAAATACCTGAAAAAGTCTGGAGACAAATCTGATTGTCACAGCCAGAGGTCAGGGGGAGAGGTCAGAACTGCTACTCAACATCCTGCAGTGCATAGGACAGGTCCCACAAAGAATTAAACTGGGTGCAAAATGTCAGTGGTGATGAGGTCCAGAAACTCCAAAGCAGATGCTCAATGAATGATGATTCAGTTGAATTAGAATGCATCCAATTCAATATTCACTGGGCACATACTTATTGAGCATAGGGATGTGCCAGGAATTGTTATAAGCACTTGGGAATTAAAGATAAGACATGACTCATCTCTCTCAGGTACATGAAACGATCAAAATACAAGGTGCAGGCCGGCGCCGTGGCTCACTTGGCTAATCCTCTGCCTAGCGGCGCCGGCACACCGGGTTCTAGTCCCGGTCGGGGCGCCGGATTCTGTCCCGGTTGCCCCTCTTCCAGGCCAGCTCTCTGCTGTGGCCAGGGAGTGCAGTGGAGGATGGCCCAGGTGCTTGGGCCCTGCACCCCATGGGAGACCAGGAAAAGCACCTGGCTCCTGGCTCCTGCCATCGGATCAGCGCCGTGCGCCGGCTGCAGCGCGCCGGCCGCGGCGGCCATTGGAGGGTGAACCAACGGCAAAGGAAGACCTTTCTCTCTGTCTCTCTCTCTCACTGTCCACTCTGCCTGTCAAAAAAAAAAAAAAAATACAAGGTGGAATGTGAGTCAAAAGTTAAACGGGGTAAGTGCTTTAGGTTTTAAGAAAGTGACAACTGTAGGCCAGCATTGATCAGGAAGAAGAGGGGTCCTGAGCTTGGTCTTGGAGGATAGGTGAGATCTGGACAGGTAGGCAAACAGGATGAGCTAAAGGACAGGTAGGTGGTAGCAGCTCTGGCTTCCCGGGGAGAAATGCATGCCTGGTGGACACTCCCAAAGCCCACTTCCCTGGGGTCCTCCCACAGTGCGGACAGCTGAAGAAGTTGGGACTAACCAGAATCTACACACCTTTATCTCCCACCTCTATTCCCCAGTAGCTGGAACAGGATAGATTTAATGAACATGAACTAATTAGCAAAGCACAATAAAAATAAGAGCAGCCATTGAATGAGCAATTGCTCCATGCCAGAGAGTTGCTTAACACTTAATCTGTTGTATCTCATTCTACCCTGGACCACAACCCTGCAAAAAACCTGGTACTCCCACTTTTAAAAGAAGAAAGTGACTGAATGGCCTGATGAGTCAACCCACTGCCAGGTGGATCAGCTCTGCTGTCTCTCAGACTAACCCAGGATCCCCCAACTGCAGTCTGCCCCACCCTGCATCCACGCACGTAGTGGGAATAACAGTTGGCTGTCCAATGCAGAGATGTGGTGCAGTGTGACTTTGAAAGGATCCCTAAGGTCACAGTGGCACTGGCACTATGTCTAGAACTTCCCAGGATTTTTGCTGGCTGAAAGCCAGCACCACAAAAGGGACCAGAGCAAGGCCATTGCTCTTGGACCTGCTCAGGGAAGAGACTGGAGATCGCTGGTCCCTGATAGAACAAGGCAGCAGCACATGCAGCCTTTTTTCACTAGCACATTTAACATGCCTGCTAATTATGTGATAAAAATCCCACTGGCGACTGCTGTTCCCTGAACAGCACATTACCACCCTCTAAATATTTCTCAGTCTCTAAATAATAGGGTAGTTTTACAAGGCACATATCTGCAGCAGCTGCAACGGCACGAATGGGTGCTGGCTAATCCCTTCTATTTATACAGACTTATTGCCATTTATAGGATGCCCTTGTGGCCTTATTTCATTGGATCCAAGCAATTATGTTACAAGGCAGATCACTTCATCTCCACTGGACCAACAAAGAAATCAAGGCTCAAAGAGGTAGTGTGAATCGCCTACAGTCACATAGCAGGGTCTTCTGACCTCAGCTTCCTTGTCTGGGAGCAAGGCTATGAACCAGCCTTTCAGCATGGCACCTTTGCAATGTGTCATCTTCAATCTCCTTCTCTTTCCTACTTGACTGGCAAACAATAACAAATAATGCCTAATTGTATACCAATAAAAAGGTCACTGTGATATGAACCTCGACAATCCCCTTACAAGGCTTGGCCAAGTTCAGAGGTTGGCAGACTTTGTCTGCACAAGGCCAGAGATAAAATCTTGAGGCTTTGTAGGACCAATTGTGTCTCTCTCACAACTACTCAACTTTTCCCTGTAATGCAAAAGCAGCCACAGACAAATGAATGTGGCTTGTTTCAAATACAGTTTTATACAGGGGGAGACAGATCATGCCTCCAACTTCTAAAATGGATAACAGTGTCTTGGAGCTGGTGCTGTAGCACAGTGGGTAAGCCACTGTGACACTGGCATCCCATATGGGCACTGGTTCATGTCCCAGCTACTTCAGGTACAATCTGGCTACCTGCTAATAGCCTGGAAGATGGCATAAGAATTTGGGGTCCTGTCACCCACATGGGAGACCTGGATGAAGCTCCTAGCTCCTGATTACAGCTTGGCCCAGTGCTGGTTGTTGTGGCCACCTGGAGAGTAAATCAGCAGATGGGAAATAGATCTCCCTCTTCTCTCTCTCTCTCTCCCTCCCCCCTCCCTTCTCTCTTTCAAAATAAATAAATAAATGCATCTTAAAAAAATAGAAGATGATGATCGGGTCTTCTCATCTTCTTACAAATATGACTAACACAAAAGAGTGAAGTCTACAAACTAGAAATCAAGAGGATTTCTTTCTTTTTTTTTAATGCACACAGGATTAAATTGCCTAAATCCATTTAACCCATTTCTTTACCCAGGGCTCCCTGAACTAAAGGTTCTTTTGTCCTATTCCAGCCAATGAGTGAACATTACACTTTTTCCCCTTCTGTTTTCCTTTTATTCCTATCCTGTTGAGTTTTCTGATTACTGCTGTAACATTCCCTAGAAGACTTCATGCTGCTGATTTGCCTTTCAAAATGTAATTAGATGCCTCCCAGGTCCCTCATAAAGAAGTCTTCCCTTGAAAAATATGAACAATTGCTCTGCAGTGATAACATGGCCAAATGAAGACCGCATGACTCCTGACATCACCAAAGTTACCACCAAAGAGTCACTAAGAGTCCCCCAAACCCCAGCCTGCTCATGGAGCAAGGTCTACAGAGTTCAGAATTTGGCAGGCTGGCTCACACATAAGCTAGCAATTATAACAGGGCTGACCTATAGCAAGACAGCCACAATTCCCAAACTGCCAATTCTGGGTCAATCACCCTATCCACATACCTCCAAAGTCCCCCTTAATAAGAGGATTCAATGGTGATGACACCAGAACACTCCCTGGAGAAGTATGTCATGCTTCAGCTGATTTTTAATGCTTCCTCCTGCAATCAAATGGCACAAGCACAAGTAAGCTCTTCTCTCCATTAGCTAAACACTCAGACCACCTAAAACAAATCCAAGACTGCTCCTTAAACACTCCTAAAAGAAAGTTCACACTGATCCTGTATCTGGGAGAAGAAATGAGTTGATGTGTGTATTCAGGCTCAAGCATGCCTGACATACAATAAAAAATAAAGTTTTGTTCAATAACTGCCTGAGGCTTAGAGGGCCCTAGAGGGCTTTTCACATTCTCATTCGTTAAGAAGCAAAGTATCAGTTCTGGTCAGCTCCAGACCAACTGATTAGCAATGGGATTTCTGGCAATATATTTGCATCAGATAAAGTATTACAAAACCATTTGCCAATGTCATTTGTCCTCAAGAATGTTTGGTTACAAAGAACCCAGATATCTTCTTATCCAATTCAACAAAAATCTAGGCTTTTAGTAGCTTCTGCTCACAGCCCCCAGTCCTACCCTGTAAACAAACCACCATCCACTCACATCCCACGCAAGCTCCCACAGCCACACACGTGTACATACAATGTTCAGATAATTAGAGCAACACAACCCCAGTGATTCAGATCCATAACAGTTTCTAGGAATTCAGAAAGTCTGAGGTTGACATGTACATTCCTCTGTCCCGCCTCCTTTTGAAAGCCACTTGAACAGCTGGGAGCAGCTGCACTGATCGAAAAGTTGTATCTCTACAGAACAAGAGCCCCTAACACAGACTGTGCCCAAGACAGTCTACTGTCTACTACTACTACTAAAGAGGGCAGACTACTAAAGAGGGTAGGATGACACTGCCTCCCTCCTCCCTGCTCAGACTGTGAACTTTGCTCAGAGTGACATACCACTTGAGTTCCATGCCCAGTTCCCACCTGCCCAGCCAAAGGCAACAACAACATGATCCACTTTTACTTGCTCTATCATCAGTGACTGGCTATTTGGTCTCCCATCCATAGTCTCAAGCAGCAGAGAAGTAGGAGATAAACAAGGCAGAGAAGTCAGCCAGGCCTGGTCATTCACATGCGGCCTTCTGGACTATGTAAGGGAGTTTGCACAGTTCTAAGGACTAGCTACTGCAGGGTTGAAGCAGGACAAGTGGCATGGACAAAGCTTGCATTTTTAGGTGGAGAATAGGTATGAGTGCAGCAAGACCATGCTGCTGCAGGACTCTAAGGCTCAAGGAGACCTGTGAAGGCAATGGGTACAAAGAAATAAATCTGCATTTGTGGCATATGTTTCCTGAACTTCAGGTCTTTATGTGCTGATCCTTTGTGCTTCCTGGATATTCTCCCAAACTTCTTTCTGGACTTCTTGATTGAAGAGGAAAAAAAATCAATTCCTCTGGGGCTCTGTTGAATGAGATGTGATAACTCCATTAGAAGCAAGGTGGAGCTTACTTTTATGCCCTGGATGCCTGATAGATCAAACAAAACATCATCTTATGTCATGCATCATCATTTCATTTGATTCCCTAAAAGTGGCAGAACTGGTATGAGCCTCCTTTAAATAGTAAGGAAATATCTAGAAATCACAGGCAAAGTCAAGTTCTAATATCATGGTGAGTGATCCTGGGGTAGGGATCTACAAATGATTTTTTTTAAAAGATTTATTTATTTATTTGAAAGTCAGAGTTACACATACAGAGGAGAGGCAGAGAGGGAGAGAGAGGTCTCCCATCCGCTGGTTCACTTCCCAGATGGCTGCAACGGCTGGAGCTGCACTGATCTGAAACCAGGAGCTTCTTCCGGATCTCCCACATGGGTGCAAGGGCCCAAGGACTTGGGCTGTCTTATACGGCTTTCCCAGGCCATAGCAGAGAGCTGGATCAGAAGTGGAGCAGCCAGGACTTGAACCAGCACCTATATAGGATGCCGGCACTGCAGGCGGCAGCCTTACCCGCTACACCACAGCACCAGCCCCTATGAATAAATTTTTAAAACAGGCTCTACATCCTACAGTTATCTTCCCTGAGTGGCTCCCATACTCCTTGTAATGCCTTTTCATCATAATGTGGACATTTCAACATTTAACAATCACTAAAAGCAGACACTCTGGAAAATGTTCTCTACCTTCTGATCCCAGTTACGCTTTGGACAATGCAATTAGAACACTACTGTCAGTGACAGAGCCTGGATGAGAATCCACATTCTCAAACCAGTGTTATAGCATAAGTTACACTACTGCTTGCAATGCTAGCATCCCACATTGCAGTTCTCATTCAAGTCCTGGCTGCTTTGTTAATGTGCATGAGAAGGCAGTAGTAGATGATGGCCCAAATACTTGGGTCTCTGAAACCCACATACAGAGGCGGATGGAGTTCCAAGCTCCTTGGCTTCAGCCTGGACCAGCCCTGACCATTATGGCCATTTGGGAAGTGAATCAGCAGACGGAAGATCTCTCCCTCTGTCATTTGCCTTTCCAATAAATAAACAAGTCTTTAAAGAAGAAGAAAAACACACTCTTTCTTCACTCCTAGTCAAGAGCTCACCACCGTACATTACCTGGATGATTGAAAAAACAGACAAATGTGAGGATGGAAAGAGGGATCAAAGAACAGCCCTCTGAAGACTCTCTGATCTACCTCTTTTGACTGATAACATAAGGAAAAACACAGTCTTTCTCAAGTCAGCCAAAACAGATCTAACGGAGCAAAGATATGAGCAGGTTTCTTTGGCAGCCTGTCTGTGCGATTCAGGCTGCCTGTCCGGTCACAAAGACACAACTTGACTCAAGGCTCAAGCACAGCCACTCACACACATCCCACCCCCAAAAAGGCCACCACTGTGGCCCTTAGTAGTCAACAAACTCCTACTGCTGGGTGACAGAGAACAACCAAGTCCTACAGACATTGGTAGACACCTTGTAAACGGGCATACATAAAGCTTAACTCTAGCCCTACTCCTTCTCAGTGGTATAAGCCAATACATTACCTTTACATTCAAGCCAGCTGAGGTTAAGTGTTCTGAACACTGGAGCAAAAACATCTTAATCAATGTGGAATGCAAGCTGGTATGTTGGTAAAACCATATAGCAATATATGTCAACAGCTTAAAAAATAAGTCATACACTCTGACCTGACAAATTCATTTCTAGGAAACTAACCCAAGAAAATAAAACAAAACCATACACAAAAATGTATGCCTAAAAATGCTTACCATAAAAGCACAAACTAGGACATAAAGTTAATGGTCCACATCATAGGAAATGATTAGATAAAATCACATTACATCCTTAGGGTAGAATGCTATGAAATTGCTAAAAGTATGTTTATCACAAGTTATTAAATGTAAAGTTAAATATTTTGCCTGTATTCTTACATAAAAAGTAGAATTCCAAGTTGTTTATGTACTATGATTTCAATTTTTCAAAGAAAATAAATGCTAATATTGGCTGCTCCTGAATTTGGATTACAGGTGTTCCACTAATTTTCTTATTCTTTACTCTTCACATACTCTACAACGAGTGTATATCACTTCAATTGTCAAGGAAAAAGCTAATGAGCTGGCATTGAGGTGTAATGGGTTAAGTTGCTACCTGCAATGCCAGCATCCCATATGGGCACCATTCAAGTTTCTGCTGCTCCACTTCAGATCCAGCTCCCTGCTAATGCACCTGGGAAAACAGCAGAGAACGGCCCAAGTGCTTTGGGGCCCTTCACCCACATGGAAGATCTGGAAGAAGCTCCTGGTTCCTGGCTTCAGTCTGGCCCAGCCCGGATCGTTGCAGCCATTTGGAGAGTGAACCAACAGATAAAAAAAATCTCTCTCTCTCTCTCTCTCTCTCTCTCTCTGATAAATAAAAAAAATTTTTTTAAAAAGGTAAAAGCTAAGTAAAACTACCCGCCTCCAAATGAAATCCATTCTTTCTCATATTAAACAGCATCTCTCTCCCTGAAGCTTCCACCATGAGTTTTGTGAGTTCAATGTAAGGATCTCTGTGATTACACATGGATCCCCATACAGTATTTTGGATTTTAAGATTTTATTTTTATTTGTTTATTTTAAAGGTTGGGGAGTGGACAAAGGGAGAAAAAGAGAGAGGGATCTTCCATCCACCGGTTCACTGCCCAGCAGCCAGGACGGGGGTAGCCAGGAAATTTATCTGGGTCTTCCACATGGATGGGTCAGGACCCAACTACTTGGACTATGCAGGCACATAGGAGTCTGAGTCAGGACTTGATCCCAGTCACTCCTATATGGGGGGTAGGCAGCTTAACTCACTGTACCATAACACCTGCCCCCAAATCATTTGGATATTTAAAACCCTATCAAAGCCTGAATTTTGCCTTTGCCAGGTTAAAATCTGTTTCACCTGCCACCATCCTTATGGACCATGATGGGCTCTTTAACTCTCCTCTGAACATGTTCCAATGTTGCTGTTCTGAATTCATCAGTTGGCTTCAGATGAGATGTACTAACTCATGTCCAGGGAGTGGGATTTTCAGCTCCCTTATTCTAGATTTGCATTTCTATTAGTGCAGTCTAGCTTTCCACTCAGGTTCCTGAGACAAAGATGGAGCTCACCACAGCAGTATGTATGTCCCTTCTCTTTGGAGACTCTCTGATCCTCCAAAAGTTGCTTTCCCACATCTCACCCCAAAGAATTCCTCGCGAGTGATGTCATGTTGAGCCACGTCCAGCACTGTCACAACCCCAGGCTGCAGCAGAAGTCCTGAGCTCCAAAGCTCTCTAGAGATAATCCTCTCTACTCCCCTGTGCCAGGCCCCAGGCTCTCACAGGACACACAGGCACTTGGGCCAGATTTCTGTTCCATCGGTGTTGTGGGCCCGAAGAGGATGGGTAGCCTGCCCCAAGGGGAGTCCCAGAGAGCACCTCTCCAGAGGTGCTCACCACATCCCAGCCTTTTGGGAAGTGAAGGATTCTTTCCATGTCATCATGCAGGTCCTGAATGAGGTTCTGGTTCTGAGCCTGAAGGAATGAATCATCAAAAGGCCACAGGGTGAAAACCACCAAATATGCATATGCAAGTATCTGTGTACACGTGTGTTCTCACACATGGGCTGTCCCCTTCCTAGACAGTGAGTGGCTCCTTTCCCCAGAACCACAGCAACCTCTGGATAAGGCAGTCCTGGAGAAGAGATGGCAAGTAGCCAATAATTATTTCTCTCCCTGCTCAGATGGAAGAACGGAAGCTGAGAAAATGAAAGGGGCTCCCTAAGGTCCTCCAGGGTAAAACATTCCCAGTGCAAAACGGCCAGGCACCTGCCTTCTTCCAGAACCCATAGCTGCCGCCAGCAAGTCACTGTGCACCAACTGCCCTCTGGACTTAAGGACCAAAGTGCTAGTTTGCAACTCTGCTTAATATGCAGTTGCATACGGAGTTCAGAATTCCTAATTTCAAGTCAGTAAATCAAACAATTAGACCAGTCTACAGCAGTTGTCCTCAAACCCAGAATTATGTGTCTTAGCCACAAAATGCTAAATGTCAAAACTGGTTCATTCAATTACATCTCAGCATAGGAGTACCTGCAGGCTGGCTGATAAGGCTGTTGGTTTATCAGTGCTCACTCTAAGGGGCAGGAGAAATGGCAAGAATTTACATACACATACACAGAGATGTACATGCAATTTATGTGCCCCAGTCCCAGATCATCAGGGAAATTTCCAGGAATTTCAGTCTCCCAGACATTTCTTGTGGAAACCATAGAACCACTCAAAGCTCAGGATTACACATACCTTACACCTGCATACCTCTCACAAAGTCTGAAAAATGTGCTGGAAAGGACGGGAACAAGGCTTCAGTCTGCTCTGTCACTTACCTGCTATTTATGCTCAGCAAAACAGGGATCATACCACCTCTGGAAGCTTGTCAGGGTTAAAGGATCAAATAAAACAAGTGTAAGGAAGTAACTAGCACGTGACAATATAAATGGTGTTGTCCCCTTCTCCCATCCTTAAGGGACTTTACTGCAAAGTTCTGTTCAGACAGCAAAACCCCTCCATCCAGTCTCCTGCTTCGAGTCCTCGTTTTTCTAGAAGCAGAAAATCTGATGGTCAGATGCAATCTACAACTCCATATGTGATGAGATACAGGGGATATTGCAAGGCTTAACCTCCTAGAGGAAGGAGGCTGGAATCTTTTGGTGATGGGGATGCAGAGCCACTAGAAGTTGGAAGGAACTTCTTCACCATATTTAATCAATCAATCCACATCAGTTGAGTGGATGCTTCTTGCAGAGCATTTTGCACATAAGCAAAACCTGATCCTGCCACCATCTGCTTATCATCCAGCTGGGAATGCAAGGCCCCAAAACTCTGAGATCTTGGATCAGACATCTCCCCTACTCTGCCTTCAGGGGTCTCATCTAATTAGGAGGGTGTTGGCCAAACCATCTTCTCCAGTGTCCACACCTGAACTCTGAAGGATGGCACTGAGGGTGTCTCATCTGCTATCTTTATTCCCAGAGCCAGTGAAGAAGGGCACAGAGAAGGCTGTCAATAACACAAGGTTTACTATATTATATTATATATTATTACAATAAATAAACCCATGAAAGAATGAGTGAATTAAATGTCAGACAAACACAATCACGTGGAGATTTTCTCTTGACAAACACCACGCTAATACACTTATTTCCAAAGTTGAGGGGAAGAAATCTGAGTGGTTCCCAGGTCCTCCAGAGGGAGGCCACCCTCTCAGGAGGCAGGTGAGCAAGAATAATCCAGGACTATGCATCGTCTTCAGGTGCCTCTTGGCATTAACTTTTGCTTTGGGTTTCTTTAAAGCAGTCCTGGAACTGCCAGAATGGGGCTCTCCTGTCAGTTCCCATAAAGGCTGGCTCCCACCCTCTTCACCCAGGACAAGATCACAAAAGGTTAGACTGACAGCAGCATCACCAGGATCAGAAAGCATAAGGCTCAGCATCTGTGATTCATATGCAGATGCCTCTGATGCCTGGAAAATAAGAAGGACCATCAGGGAAGATTATAGGGCTGACAACTCACTGTGTAATTAAAATGTCATTCTCTCCCAGCTCCCTCCCAAAGACTCTGAAAGAGCATCACTTTCTCCCACACCTTTTGCTGCTCATCCCTCCTGCAATCTGCTCAGACAACAGCTCCCAGGTCAGTCAAATCTGGGGGAGGCGGTCCCCACCCACTCTGAAGGACCAACCCACCTCCTGCAAAGCTCTCTCCAGGCACAGCCCTAAACAGCAGGCCAACTGGGAACATAAGTTACCCAAAGGAAGAATCCAATGGCCTTGGGCAGGGCAAGTCCAGGAGGTTGAGTGATCTCAGCCTGGTGACACACTCCCAGGACTGGCATCTCCACTTCCTCACTCAGAAAAGTGACCATCAGACTATTGGTGCTATATGATAGAAAAGAGCCCAGCAAAGAAGACACAGCAGACCCAGGCTAGCCTGAGTGACCCTTAACAAAGCGTCCCCTCTCTCCTGAGTCTGAAGGGGCCTGGGTGCAAGGAACCCTAAATTGCCGGCCTCTAGACTTTGTCCCAGGCTCTTCCTCCACAGACTTCCATTGAAAAACACCTCATCTGGTTCATAAGGACCAGAGGTTTAGGAACAGACTAGGTTCAACTCACTTGTTATGCTTCATACTAAGACCTAAAACCTCCCAGGTAAGATCTAGCTGCTAGAAACAGCACCACCACATCCCATGTGCCAGAGCCTCCATCCTAGAACCCTTGCCAGATGGAGCTGAGTGGGCAACAGCATGCATGAGCCCTCCACTGGGCATGAGGAAATGCAAGGGAAATAGTCATCATCATGCAATTAAGCCAGCAGCACAAAGCCAGCAGGAATGTTTTTCCCTGTTGTCCTTTCCAGATTGGTCTGTGTGTGGTCTTTGCATTGGCGGGAAAACTCTCATTGAAGTGAACTTGAGAATTTCTGGATCATTTGCTATACAGTTCCCAAGACAATGCCATTAGCAGTTAATTATTACTCAGTGGCATAGACTCTGCCCTTGCAAGCATGCATTTTCTGCACTTAGCAGTAAACAACCAAGGCAGTAATGCCTTGCTGGCTGTTTCTCACAACGGAATGGGAGAAGGAAAGGAGAACCACCACTAAACTCTATTCTAACCACTCCACTCAATTTCTCAGGTAGTTACAGGTGGAAAGTGAAAAGCTGTTGCCTGAACCAGCAGAATTGAGTGTGAAAAAGAAAAAAGAGGAACAGAAACCATAAGGGGGAGATGGGCAAAGGCTTTGGGCTTTGGGCTGTTCACAAATTCTATCAGAGTGCCTGGATTCACACCAGATTCTAGCTTCCTAGTAATAAGCACCGTGGGAGGCAGCTGATGATGGCTCAAGTACTTAGGTCCCTGACACCCACATGGAAGACCCAGATTAAGTTCCTGGATCCTGGTTGTTAAGGACATTTGGGGAATAAACCAACTAATGAAATATCTGTTTGTCTCTCCCTTGCTCTCCCTTTCAAATAAATTTTAAAATAAGTGGGGTCTCCTGCCCTGCATCCGTTCACACAGTAAATGCATACTGGCCATCTGCTAAGTGCCAGGCAGCCTGTTACTCAACACAGCTCCCTTGTCAGTCTATGAGATGTATGAGTAGTTAAAAGACTTATTATCACAGAATACCATGTTTCATTTCTTCACAGCACCATTCTTTCTGTTATACCTTGCCTTCCACCATCGCTGTGCTCAAGTGACACCCATCCAGTATCTCTTCTTTGTTCCTGTTTCCCTCCAACTCTCTCCTGAGAACCAATGCCCTCCAGCCCTCACTCATCTCAGAGCTCATACAGCCACTTCACTGCTACCCAGAGCAGACCACACATTCTTGCAGGCCTGTTCTCCATGTGCATTCATCATTCCCAAACGTTAACAAAGCAGCTACTATGTGCTACATGCTGCACCCTCTGAGACTTCCCCTGCTATACATCGGGCCTCAAAAAATGATGAATGGGGCCAGCATCATGGCAAAGCAGGTTAACTCACTGCCTACAATGCCAGCAACCCATCTGGGCATCAGCTCAAGACCCAGCTGCTCCACTTCAGATCTAGCTCCCTGCTAATGCACCTAGGAAAGCAGCAGCAGATGGCCCAAGTCCTTGGGTCCCTACACCCCTATGGGAGTCCCAGATGGAGTTTCTTGTTCCTGCATTTGTCTTGGCTCAGCCCCAGCTGTTGCAGCCATTTGGGGAGTGAACTAGGAGATGGAAGATTTCTCTCTCTCCCTCTCCCTCTCCAACTCTGCCTTTCAAATAAATAAAAAGATTTCTTAACTGAGGGATGAATCAACCAATCAATTATAGTTTAAATCAGAAATAGTTGACTATCAATCAACTTAGTGTAGAAACAAAGGCAGCATGTGTAAATAAAACCCACCAAATAAATGCCAGGTCTAGCATCATCATTAGTCATTCCTATTTGCTTGATCACCAACTAATATGATGCCTTCCTCCCCAAAGGCAGTTGACAGATTCTTACCTTACCACATTTTCCTTCATTTAAATATGAATTCTTCAAATAGAAAGAAAAGAAAGTGAGGATCTAACACCCAAGAAAGACAACAGGAGCATGAGCCTAAAGGATGACTAAGATCCTTTCCACACTCTAGTTCTGATTCCTTGAACAAGAATGCTGCAGAGTGAGAACCAGCCTGAACAGCCCAATCAATGCACTAGACCTCTCAGAGCAGACACCTAATGTGAAACTGGGAATTGGGGAGAGAGAAAATAGAAAATACAAATCTTAATAAGACATTTAGGTGCTGAAACTGTCTTCCACACCCACATTCACACAATGTCCTCTAATGACTGTCCCATCAGCAAAGGCATTCTTATTTACTCATTTTGTCTAACAGTCCAATTTATGTAATTATCCTAACAATGGCTTACTTTTTGTTTAGAACGAATTTTGCACCTGGCCCTACTATGACCCTCAGTGAATAGACAATCCATGCATACAATGGATCTTCAAAAGGTTCATGAAAAATGCATTTTAGGAAAAAAAAAAAAACACCATGCAAGGATTTCAATTTTTTTTTGCACCAAAATCAAACTTCCAATTCCATTTTTCCATGAGCTTTTTAAAGTCCTCCTGCTTTTCTTTTCTCAAGAAGTTGACAATCTGCTTGGAAAGATAAAACTATCAGACAAACACCCAATCCAAGAACAATGAGAACCTTACTTCATGAATGTGATTCATATAGGCTGGAATAATTGAGGAATGCATTGGGCAAGACAAGGGACACAGGAAGGGAGAAAATGAGGTAGAATGCAACAGAAAAGTTGAAACTCATTTCAAGACAAGAGGGCAGGCTGGAATAAGGGAAAGCAAATGTCAAATAATATGATAAGTTGAGAAGCAGAGAGTCCAAATAGGTACCCAACTTTATATAAAGTAGAGGATGTGTGATATAGAATAGAAGAGCATGTAGCCTAGGGACAAATCTGGATGAATTTGTCCATTTATTTAACATTTGTGCATGAGCCTATCCTACGTCCCAGGCACTGTCCAGGTGCTGGAGATGCTGGGGTATGTTAGTAAACACAACATCACCAGTGTTTCCGAGGGGTTAGGAGTACAGCTTCATAGACAGCAAGGTGGCGATTAAGGGACCCAGTGATAAGTGCTAGGCATGCAAGATACTTAAGAGATATTAAACACAAGACATCAACTTCATGGTCCTGAGGAAATTAGTAACATGGGTATCAGTATTAACCACCATCAATACCATCATCCACAACAACAGCTTCCTTTTACTCAGTACCTACTACATGCCAAGCACTATACTAAGTACTTTATATATATATTACACTCCAGTTACTACCCTCACCTTATTTCACTATAGAGGTCACAAACTTTACGAAGATCATGGAACTTCTAAGTGGCAGTCCATGCGTTCAGAGAACACCATCCCCAGCATTTCCTCCACCACTAGCACAGCAATTGCGATGCAGATAAGCCTCTGAAGAGTGACTGGGCAGGGCAGACGCAACACACCCAAGCCAAGTGCTGCTGGCCAAATCCTCCAAGATAATGCTTGACATCAAATTCTAGCTCCTGCAAGCTGGCTTTCTCAGGACTGGATGTGCCAACCCAATTTCAAATGCCTCTCCTAGGAAAGAAAACAAGTTATGCCTCCTCAAAGCATTAATATCCCCCTCCTGCCTCCCCTTCTGTGTCTCTCCAGCCCCAGGGCCCAAGGACAGCCAAGGGCTGCTGGCGAGACACTGTCTCAGACCCATAGTCCCAGACCAAAGGTAAAGAGAACACTGACAACTTTGCCAAACTCCCAGCAGGCTTTTTATGTGCTCCTTTTGATCATCTATGAGATCATTTAAGAAAAAAAGGCCATTTTCATTTCCGAGAGCCCCTTGGAAGAGAGTACAAACCTTGAAAGGTTACAGAAACTTTTCCACCAACACACAACTTCCAACAGGGAAGCAGAAACCACAGTGCCTTTTGAGAAACACTTCTCAAAACAAAAAAGGGCACAGCCAGTACTAAAGGTTAGTTATATCCAGGCAGGACTCTCTGACTTCCAAACCAAACCAACAACTCAACCTGCAGACAAGGACTAACCAGGCACCCTGCAAGCAGGCTGGAAACAGCAATCTTGCAGACTCACCATTCTGTTACAACTATCCAGGCTGTTTGGGTCCTTTATTTTATGGAGGAGGATGGAAGGGAGGGGATATATGGGGGCCCAAGGGGGTGGTAACTGAGAAGCTAGAAATCATGAGTGCAAAGCAGATAGAGATGGAAAAAGGTGTCAGAGATGGGGAGCAGGGCAGATAAAGCTGGGATATTTATTTAAGGCTATGCATGGGGAGCTCTGCAAGCAGAGGGTGCCTATGTGACACTTGTTGACGTGACAGCCCTGGATTCCGGCAGAGCCTGTGAGACGGGCGGCCTCAGCAGCTGTGTCACACTCCAGTAAGCTGGCAGCTCAGCCTTGGAGCTCCTGGCAAACCCTTGCCAATAGCTCAGATGGAAAAGGAACCTCTTAATTAAAATGAAAGGAGAGAAACAGCCATTTAGAAAAATGGAAAACAGAATGGCAGAAGCAAACTGAAACCTGGGGTTGGTGGAGGACACAGGTGAGGAAAGGTTGGCCCCAGGTTTGGGGAACAGGAATAGGAAGGATTTTTAAGGGATGCTCTCTGCCCTGGCCCCCTCTGAATCAGGAAATCCTTCAGGGAATTGTCAGGGAGCAGAACAGACAACCTAGCCAAACTCACATGGAAGCCAAGAGAATTTGCAGGGTTTTGGCTGCTATTCAGCAAGGACAAATATTTAGTAAATGATAAAGAGAGAAGGGGAGCACAAATAATCGTCCCTCAGCACAAATTCTTCAACACTCTCTCCTTCCTCCACTCAGGCCTCCTTGCTTGTCTGGTCCCTTTAGAACCCTCAGGCCATTCCTCCTTTATCTCTTTCCTTTCAACAGCCCACATCGCCAACAGCTGTGAGTGCCCTGGTTCTCTCTTTAAGCCAGGGCATTGGGAAGAGCTCCAGCACACAGGGACCCAGACTGATTTCCCTTCACCTCAGCTTACTTCCACTTCAGCCTGGGACAGCCCTAATGCTAAGATGAATTCAAAACGGGGATCTAGAATTCATTATTATCACACTACAATCAAGGCTTCCCACTGCAATTCCTTTTGGGCTACCCCACTCTCACTCCTTAACAAGCAGAGGATCATCTTTTCAGTAGCACTTAAAAAAAAGCCCATAACTGTTCAAACTATCCTACAACACCCTGAGTGTCCTCAAAAGGTGGCAGAAAGCTCTTCTCATTTCTTCCCAGAAGCTGTCAGCTCCTCGCACAGGGACACCCACTTGACATTCACCAGGGGTCAAAGTGTGAGGTCAAAGGACCCAGCTGCAATCAAGAAAGACGTCTAGACCATGTCTCCTGTCTCTCTCATGGCACATATAAAGGAGGGTAGACGTGCCCGGCCCTGCAAGCAGGTAGCGATAAGTACATTGTATCTTCAGCTGAGCCTTAAATCTCAAAATCAAACACACAAAAGAGCCATACAGAAAGATGCAAAACCACCTGAAGAAAAACAGAAAGGAGTCCAGGCTTGTAGACCTGACTGTAGCTAGACTGTGTGATCTAGAAGTCACAGCAGAAGTGGTACTGGCCAGTAGGACAGAAAAGTTGAGACTTCTAAGCATTGTCCATGGAGGCAGAGAGCAGGGAGGGCAGCCTTGGTCCAAGGTCACACAGCAGAGAACTCAGGGAGGGTAAAGCCAGGCTTCCAGCCTCTTTCTTCCTCTAGTTCCCACAACACAAATGTCACCTGGACTCTTCGTTCTGAGCCTGTGATCCCCAATGGCCCTTGCTTGTCATGCTACCCCAACCCCAAGCCGCCACATGTTATACTCCACATGCCATCCTACTACCAGCTAATCCCCAACACAAAATCACACACGCACCCCTGTGAGAATTCTCCTGAACGTTTCCCATACCATCACGATCACCTTCTGAGTAGCGACTTTCACACTAGACAGTCTGAGACATATCCTGGAAAGAAATCGGGCTGACGCTTAGACCAGCACTGTTGAAGCCTAAATAGACATCAGAATCACCGGCAAGGTTTGTCACACACAGATTGCTGTGGGGTCTGAGATTCTGCCTAACAAGTTCCCAGGTGGGCCTGATGCTACTCCTCTGAGCATCGCACTTTGAGATCCACTGGCCTAGGCCATTCACATAATCCACGACAACGTCACTGACTAAAAACTGCAGACAATTCCCTTAATTTCAAGGGGACAGTCACCCCCTATCTGAGCAGCACTAAAATGAAACCCATTGGTTGTGCACCAACCACAGGCTAGGATCTGCGCAAGGACTTCGACCTAGGTTACCTAATTCTCAAGGAATAGGGCAAGGTCTAGGCTATGAATGATGTGATTATTATCATTATTAAAATGAGCCGGCAGGTGCCGCGGCTCACTAGGCTAATCCTCCGCCTTGCGGCGCCGGCACACCGGGTTCTAGTCCCGGTTGGGGCACCGGATTCTGTCCCGGCTGCCCCTCTTCCAGGCTAGCTCTCTGCTGTGGCCAGGGAGTGCAGTGGAGGATGGCCCAAGTCCTTGGGCCCTGCACCCCATGGGAGGCCAGGGTAAGTACCTGGCTCCTGCCATTGGATCAGCGTGGTGCGCCGGCTGCAGCGCGCTGGCCGCGGCGGCCATTGGAAGGTGAACCAACGGCAAAGGAAGACCTTTCTCTCTGTCTCTCTCTCTCACTGTCCACTCTGCCTGTCAAAAAAAAAAAAAAAAAATGAGCCAATCAATCTTCTTGATCAGAAGGACCAAGCAACAAGTGACAAACACAAAGAGGTCAATATCAGGGTCATCCTGAGCTCAACTCTTTCTTGCCCCCAGACCCCTTCAACAGAAGAAGAGAGGAATTTAGCCAGTTATCTGGGAGAAAGCAGCAAGAATTTCTGGAATCCCTTATCTTCTCTGTTAGAAAAACACAGACTCCTGGGGAGACTCAGTAAATCAAAGGGCGCATACAGAGACCTGGAGGAGTGTGGGGAGCTTCTCCCACTAGACCTCCAAGCTAGTGCCTGGAACAGGCAGCCAGTTGGTAAATCCTTGCAATCTCAGATCTGTGGTTGTGGGAAGGAAACAGAAACCAGCTGGGTGGTTGCTCCCACCAACTTCTGCAGAAGGGTCTGTTATACAGATAGCACTTTCAATCAGGAAAGGACCTCCACTCCACCCCCCATGAAAAGAATGCTCAGGGGAGAGTTGAAAAGAAAGCCTACCCAGGAAAGAAGTTAGCCTGCTGGAGTCCAGAGGTGAGTGAGAAAGGTCCTCAGTGCAGGGCCTGTCTCTGAAGAAATCCAGGCATATTTCCCGATCTGTGCTGTTTGCATAGTGTCAATGGTACGAAATGCTAAAAGAAAAATCAAATTGAGGCCAAGAGAAGAACTCCTTCAAATAACACTGATATGGGCAAGTTCAGCTGGAGGGTGCAAGACACTCTTGGCAGGAGAAACAACTCTATCAGATTCTGCTCACAAAGAGTCCCAGGACAGGGCCCCTCCTCACTCAGGACTCTAGAAACGTGACCCAACAGAGATCCTTTGTTTCTGGAAACAGACACTGTGCTTTCAAAAACTATGACTCTGCTCACCCCGGGATCTCATCCCTCTTCCATTGCCCTCCAAAGACCACTTGCACTTTGCCAATTACTGAGGATCTGAGATACACTAGAATTTGCTCAGTGAAGACAGAAACCTGGGGGTTGAAGAACCTATCCAACAGGTATGGATGACTGATAAAACTAGAGATGTTTAGCCTGGACAGATGGGGAAGCCAAATATATGTGAGGATGAGAGATGAAACGTGTCCTATGAGAAACCAGCCAAAGAAAGTAGGGAGCCTAAGACAGATAAAAGTGACATTTTCCTTGTAACATCAGCTATAAAAGCAACACTCCACAGATCTCATTTTGTGTCAGCTCACAAGCCTGGATTACAAAAGGCTGAGAAACCCCCTACTAGCCATGGCCCAGATGGCCTTCTAGGACCTAGACCTGCCCAACTCTGCAACCTCAAATGAAGTGTCTCACCCACTTCACACGGCATCAGTTGTCCTTCTGTGGCTGGGACGAGCCAACCTCCCTGCTGCCTCTCAAGCAGATACCTGCTGAACCCCTCAGCCATGAGCAAGGCTGTGCAAGCCAAGTTCACTGACAATCCTCAGATCCAAGTTCCAATTACAGCTCCTCAGGGAGATCTTCCCCACCACTTGCAAAGTATCCCTGCTTCAGCATCCCTCTAGGTCACAGTCAGGTCACACACTGTCTGATATTACCTTGTCTGTTAGGCATTTGTTGTCCCCACTTGGACCTAAGTTCCATGAGAAGAAAAATCCCATCCATCTTATTTACTTCTACTTCCCAGTGCCTAGGATAGTCTCAGATAGGGATACTCAAATATTTGTCGACTAAATGAACATTTGTTGAAACACCAGGCACAGTCCAATTCCTTAAGTATGAGAAATCTGGCTCTGTATGCATAGTCATGTTCTTTTGCATCTAAATTATGAAAACTAGTTTGCTTAAGATAAGATTTAACAAGCCAGCTACAAAAATACGTCAGTTTTTTCAAAAATAAATCACTAGTAGAACTAAATGAACACCTTAAACATTTTCCATGTTTCAAATAGATGAAGTCCGCCTACATGAAGATGTTGTTTTGGTTTATTATAACATTAGTTCCAAGTGATAATTTCTGAGTAGTTGACAACTGAAATGTTCAGTATGTAAAAAAAAAAAAAAAAAAAAAAAAAAAGTTCTTGGGCCTTTGTTATAGGCTGAACAGAAGTTTGCTCCCTAAACTCAACTCAAAGTTTTATCTGGGGGCCAGCACTGTGGCGCAGCAGGTTAAAGCTCTGGCCTGAAGCACCGGCATCTCATATGGGCACCGGTTCTAGTCCCGGCTGCTACTCTTCTGATCCAGCTCTCAGCTATAGCCTGGAAAAGCAGTAGAAGATGGCCCAAGTCCTTGGGCCCCTGCACCCACATGGCAGATCCAGAAGAAGCTCCTGGTTCCTGGCTTTGGATCAGTGCAGCTCCGGCCATTGCGGCCATCTGGGGAGTGAACCAGCGGATGGAAGACCTCTCTCTCTGTGTTTCTACCTCTTTCTGTAACTCTTTCAAAGAAAACATTTTTTAAAAAAAAGTTTTTTCTGAATGATTGATGGAATAAGGGGGGTGGGGGGAAGAATGCTTGATGTAATCATGGCCTCTGGTACACTGGCCTGGTGGGCGATTTTTAGCTCATTGGAAGCTTGCCTTCACAAGGTAGTTCTCATAAGAAAGACAGTTATGCAAGCTGAGTACACTTCCCATGTCTCTCTCCACCTCCTGGCTCACATGTGATCCTTACCCTCTGCACCCGCTCCACCACTGCCAACATCCACCAGAAGCCAAACCAACAAGACTGCCAAATTCTGACCTGTGAGCCTCCAAACTGGAAGCCAGAATAATCCTCTTCCCTCCCAGGAAGCTCCTCTCAGGTGTTCTACTTAAAGTAATGAAAAGTTGATTGATACAACCTTCTGAATTAAGGAAAAATGACAAGATGTGAATATTGTAATATACATACTGTGAAACAAATCCAAAAGTATCTATGTGTGGAAAAATCAAAGATAATCTTAATTCAGCCAATTGTTCAATATTTGAAAATGAAACTGATGTTGAAAAGATGTAGGCACCCTCAGTGACACCTGGACTTGGGTCTTGGACTGTGTGACACGTATCAGAGCCCACCAACATGGGTGCAGCTCCTGCACTCTAAAACTCTCGTTGCAATAAAACAAGTGCTTCAGGTCTTATAAGGTCCATTAACAATGGAGCATTAATCAGACATTATGAAAATGGCCTATAAAGAGATGGCACGTGAGCCCAAGTTCGGCAACAGAAATACAAGGAAGCACCTCATTGAGCACAAGCTTGTGGAACAGAAAGCTGAGCAGTTTCTCAGCAGCCCACGGATGATTTTCAACATCATTGCAAAGGGCCCCATTTGCTTATAGAAAGCAGCACTGGTGATGGGGAAACCCCAGCATGTCACTGACCAAAGTCTGTTTCTGTTGAGCTCCTAAACACGAGTGAGAACCGGTGTCCATTTCCAAGAGGCCAGCCCCTTTCTCTGCCACAGTCAATGGGTGATGAAATCGGTTGTGACTTTCAGCTGCTGCTGCATCTCTGTGCCAGAAAGAGGCGTCCTCATAGTAAGAATGGCAAGCCAGGGGCGATGATAAGAAGATGCTATACCACCATATTTATGCAGCCTGAGATCTCTTCAACATGCTTTCATATTTCTGATCTCTGCATGGCTGCACAAGAACAGTAGGTTAGGGACAGCTTGGCTTCTGTCCAGCACCTCACATGGCCTCTCGGATACTATTAAATTTTTAATCAAAGCAGGCAGCAAGTGGTCAGAGCTCTGGACGTGGCTGCAACTACTCACCAAGAATATGCTAAGGCCTTCACCATCAGTGACCTGTATTTCCATGAACTATCCCCCAACATCCTCCATGCAATGAGCTTCACAGGTCTACAATGTACTTCTGCATATTGGAGGGGCTGGACAGAGCCCAGAAAGTGCACACATTCAGAGGATAGGACCCTGAGGGGCTGGGAATGGCAATTGGTCAACGTAGGTATCAGAAACTTTAGAATTCTGCTTATTCTGGAATGTAACAATTTCATCTAGAAAGTGATTCTAAAGGAATAATTATGAATGTATTCAGGGCTATCAATGCAAATATGTCGACAGAGCTTTGAGAAACTAGAAACAAGCTAAATGTCAAATAATAAAGCCTGGATAAATAAATTATGCTGTATCCATTTAACAGAATATAACTACTACATTCAGCCATTAAAACTAATGCTATACAGGGCTACTGGGTTAAGCTACCACCTACAACAACAGCATTCCATAGCGGTGCCTCTTTGAGTCCCAACTGCTCCACTTCCAGCTTCCAGTTATTGTACCTGGGAAGGCAGCAAAAGACTGTTCAAGTGCTTGGCCCCTGCCACTCACATGGGAAACCTAGAGTTACAGGCTCCTGGTTTTGGCCTGGTCCAGCCTTGGTTGTTGTAGCCATTTGGGGAGTGAACCAGTGGATGGAAGACCTCTCTGTTTCTAACTCTTCCTTTCAAATAAATAAATAAATCTTAACAACAACAACAAAAAAAACTCGATGCTATGTAGGCAGCTGTGAGATACAGCAGTTAAGCTACAGTCTGGGACACCCACATCCTGTATTGGAGTGCCTGGTTTGAGTTCCAGCTACTCTGCTTCTGATCCAGCTTCCTGCTAAAGTGTACCTTTGGAGGCAGCTGATGATTAGCTCAAGTACTTGGGTCCCTGCCACCCATATAGGAGACCCTGATGGACTTCTGGGCTTCTGGCTTTGACCTGGCCCAGTTCTGGGCTGTTTGTAGGCATTTGGGATGTGAACCAGCATACGGAAGATTTCTTTCTGTCTCTCTCTGTGACTCTCTGCCTTTCAAAGAAAATGAAAATAAATTTTAAGAAATGTAGAAACTGATGCTATTGCTATAAAGGACTACCTAAAAATAGGAAGTAATCTCTTAAACAGTAAGTGAATGAAGAAGATGGTAGAAAGTGATTTCTGCATGGTAACCCTTCATTTTTGTTTAAAAAAAAAATGACAGTATCAGTCTACTCAGTTGCTATACCAAAAATACCATGCCCTGGTGGCTAAACAACATGCTTTTTTTTCCTCAAGTTCTGCAGGCAGCTAAGTCCAGGGTCAAGACAACATCAGATCCAGACTCTGGCCAGGGCCTGCTTCTAGGTTTGCACACAGCTGGTTTCTCACTGTGTCCTCACATGGCTTATAGTGAGATCTGGTGCCTTTCTCTTCTCACAAGACACTAGGGGCATCATGAGGGCCCTGCTCTAAACCTAATACCACCTCCTGATTCCATCCCTTTGGGGCAGAGGGTTTCAACATAAGGATTTCTGTGGGACACACACAGTCATACAGGTATACATCAAAACACTTTAGAAGGGCTATTTCTGGCCAGTGAGATGACTGGGAGGTCGGTTTTCTTTTCTGTTTTTTATTTTCTTTTCATCTTTTAAAAAAATTTTATACAGTAAATGTGAATCAGGCTCTACATCAAAGAAAGCAGAAAGTACTGCTTAAAAATAGCTCAGCGCACAGTGGAAACATCCACAAGCTTTATACACACAGCTATGGAAGACGATCACAACATCTCAGAACCAAGTGCAGTGACATTAGGACTTCTGCCCAGTGACATACATTATAACACGGTGCCAACCAGACGGCTGCCTTGCGGCACATAAGCGGCACTGGATACAGACCCATCACACCAGGAACACCCGCTCCTGATGCCATAATTACCAGTGCTGTTTTAACATTTACAAAGAATATATAAATAAACAAAAAGTTAAGAAAAGCAACCATGAAAGGGGAAGGAGGAAGAAAGAATTTGCCTTTGTGGCTCCCAGTCCACAGCTTATCACTATGCTGAGCTCCCTCTAGGCCGTGCTCAGCACCTCTGTGTCCTAAAGAGGGGATAGGAGGTGTCAGCCAAGAGCTCAAAATTCAAATCTTCCAAAGGAGGGAGGGCTTACTCATGCATTGTTTCTAGAATTTGCAGGCATAAGGTTTTTTGTTTGTTTGTTTGTTTGTTTTGACAGGCAGAGTTAGACAGTGAGAGAGAGAGAAAGAGAGAGAGAAAGAGAGAGAGAGAGAGAAAGGTCTTCCTTCCATTTGTTCACCCCCCAAATGGCCGCCACGGCCAGCGCGCTGCACCAATCCGAAGCCAGGAGCCAGGTGCTTCCTCCTGGTCTCCCATGTGGGTGCAGTGCCCAAGCATTTGGGCCATCCTCCACTGCATTCCCGGGCCACAGAAGAGAGCTGGACTGGAAGAGGAGCAAACAGAACTGGCGCCCCAACCGGGACTAGAACCCAGTGTGCTGGTGCCGCAGAGGATTAGCCTAGTGAGTCACAGTGCCGGCCAGGCATAAGGTTTTATATTTCCTCTGCCACAAACTATGCCATTTCTCATTTTCCTATTTGGTTTTTACATTGTATATACATGTGCAAAAATGCTACTTTGAAAACCACCCTCTAGAGGACAGCATTGTGGCATAGAGGGTTAGGTTGTCGCCTGCAATAGTGGCATCCCACATGGGCACCGGTTCAAGACCCGGCTGCTCTACTTCCCATCCAGCTCTCTGCTAATGAGCCTGGGAAAGCAGGGGAGGATGGTCCAAGTGGTTCCCTTCTCTCTGTAACTCTGACTTTCAAATAAATAAATTAAAAATATAAGTAAATTTTGAAAAAAAAAAAACCTGCACTGTAACCTTATTCTTGTTCTAACAGCTCTAGGAGGTAGATGAGAATGCTCACTCCTACTGCAAATCAAAGAGAGAGTCTGTGTGATCTGTCCTGGTGCATACGGCCAGTCAACATGACAGCTCAGGTTGGAGGATGTAGCTGCTGACTCAGCAGCCTCCTTACTCTTGGGCCCTTTGCCTGGCTGGCAGCTTAAATAACTCTGATCAAGCTTGAGTTCTTCAAGGCACCAAAAAGCTAAGTAGTCTGCAACAGCAACAGGTTCTGGGAAGTAGGATGGAATTCATTTACCATAAAATAAGCATGGGCTGCCAACTAGTATCACCAAATAGAAACTAAACTAGGTGCATAAATCAGCTTTCCATTGTTACAACAAAATACCTAAGACAAGCTATGGGAAGGAAAGAGATTTATTCTGGCTCACAATTTTGGAAGTTTGCAATCCAAGATCAGGCAGGTGCCCTGGTTTAGCCATCTGGTGAGGTCAGAGGTTGGCAGTGGTGAAGCAGGTGCATAGGGAGTGTCCCATGGTGAGCCAGCAAGCAGAGAGAGCCACTGGGCCTAACTCGGGTTTAGATACCCGACCCTCTCACAAGAGCCACTTTCCCAAGGCACGCCCACAACTGCCTCATGGTCTCTCAACAGGTCCACCTGCTGACTACCAAAATTGCCCTCAGTTTCCCTTCTCTTAGTACCATTAATTTCTGATTTGAGGGATTAGCCATCTATATGAGTTTGGAAGCCATATTCTATACAAACCATAGCACTGGGACAGTCAGGATTACACCCTCCTCTACTCCAAAGATGCCAATACCTAATCCCAAGAACAGTGAACATGTTGCTTTACACGGCCAAGGATACAGAGTAGATGTGGTGAAGTTACAGACCTATATGTGGGAGGAAGAGGGTTATCTGGGATTACACCATCATGTCCCCCATAAAATCACAGGGGTCCTTAAACACAGAAAGAGCGAGGCAGAAGAGAAGAGGCATGGGAGATGCATCAGGGCGATTCAACAATGCTGGCTCTGATGATGCAGGAAGGGGCCAGGAGCCCAGGAAGAGGGAAGCAGATGGATTCTCTTCTAGGGGCTCCAGAAAGGAATGCTGCCCTGATGTCACCTTGACTTTTGTACAGGGACACTTCTAACACAGAGACCTATCAAATAAGCTTATGCTGTTTAAGTCACTAAGTTTGCAGTAGTTTACAGTAGCAATAGAAAATAATATAGAAACGACCTTCATTATTCAACAGATAGAACCCCCGCAGCATGATAAGCTAGACTTCCACCTTGCTTTACGCCAACACTCTTGCGGGGTCCTCTGTTATCCCATGCAGACTTTCCCAATTGTGTGGACACAGGGTAGAGTAGAAAGGACATCAGTTAGAACATCCCATGTTGCAATGGGAAGAGTTAGGTACTGCAGTCCTATAAATTGGAGTTCACACCCCAGCTTCTCCACTCGCCAGAAGCAAGCCATCCATCCAAGTCTGTTTTCTTGCCAGTAACAACACAAAAATAGCAACCCAACAATACTGTACACAGCTATAAAAATTAAATGCCATGGTATGACAGCATCCTGCACAGTCCTGTCAGGGAACAGGAACCATACTCAAGGACTACGTAATAATTTACCTCTGGGCCTCTGAATAATGAGCCCTAACCTTGTGTTCAAATCTCTCAGGGCACTGGCTTCCTCCTCTCCTAAACGAGGAAGGCATATAAGCATCTTGCCCTACAACTCTGAGGATTGGCCACGGGAGCAAGCATTTGGTGCAGCAGTTAATTCACCATGTGGGCACCCGCATCCCAAATCAGAAGGCCTGGCCCAACACAAGACCCAGCTCCCCTCCTGATTCCAGCTCCCTGTAGTGCACATCCTGGGAGGCAGCAGATGATGGCTCATGTAATTGGGTCTCTATCACCCACACGGGGACCCTAATTGAGTTCCTAGCTTTGACCTGGCCCAGCCCTGGCTGTTGCAGATATCTGAGGAGTGAACCAAGAGAAATTTCTCTGTCTACCTATCAAATAAATAAATAAGTAGTTTTTAAAAAAATAGTAGTAATGGAAAGCATTATGAATTTTACAAAGTCCTTTATCTGAGCTGGCTTTCTCGGGTCATCAAGAGAAAAGATTTTGCATATACTTGAATTCAACTGAGATCATAGTAGGTGGTTCAGAACTTTTCTCGTCTGATAGGAAGACAGCACTGAACAGAGATCTTAGAGCACTGGAGCTAAAGCAAGCATGTGAAGCCATGAATGAAATAAATGGGACATTCTGGGCTCCCTCCCAGGAAGGAGGAGCCTAAATCCTCCCTGCTGTTAGGAAGCACCCATGCCAGTGCATTGTTAATGTCAAAGCCACCCTCTGGTCCTTGGTAACTGGCATCCAGGGGTGTGCCTGGTGCTAGGAAAAGCTCCTGCAAATGGAAACCAAAACTTCCCAGCAAATAGTGAAAACCAGAAGAGCTGACAGAGACTTCATCTTTTTAAACGAAGTTAAAATCATGCAAATAAGCTCACTGAGAATGCAAACCATTATTTAAAATGTTTTACATTTAGATTATATTGAATTTTGCATTAATTCTTAGGCTGGACTGAGTTAATTAACTACTGATTTACTGTCGTAATTTCTCCAACCTAAGTACACAATAACACGGCATCCTTCACCTCATCTCTGACTTTCACAGCCCTACTTCACAGAAGATAATCCTTACACAAATTATGTAAAGACCTCCATTTTTCTCGAATGCGTGTCTTAATATTCGAAGATATCAGAATCCTCTGCCTTTGAAGCCAGTTTCTTGTCAGCATGCTGGTTGTGCTTCTCCCAATTATAAGTGGATCTCACCCTGCCTGGTTCTCATTTGTCTGTAGAGAGGCTCGAGTGGTTCTCCAGCATCCCTTTTATTAACTGCCTATAATCCCACATCTTTTGAAAGATTTGCAATTTCACTTTGAAATATGTTTGCATGGAATTTGCACCGCACTGCCAGGCTGATGGGCCTTGAGGATGGCAAGAATGACTCTGGTATGAAGGGAAGGATGGCTTTAATTTGCTATTGCAGCATGACAGATTTCTACAGCAGTTCGAGCATAAGACACATCCACCATCTCTCTGAGTTTCCCTGGGCCCAGACTACCTGGGTCCTCTGCTTAGGGTCTCACAGTGCCCCTCAAGCTGTGTTCCCTTCAGGAGCCCCAGACCTTCTCCAGGACCATGTGATTGCTGGCAGAATTCAAATCCCTGCAGACTGAGGCCCTGTGTTTTTCCTGGCCCTCAGCTGGGGATTGCTCTCAGTTCCTGGGGGGGGGGGGAGGCCTGCACTCCCTTTCCCTACATCCCTTCCACAGCGTGGCAGCCTTCTTCAAAGTGGGTAGGCGCAGCCTCAATCCCATCTGCTAAAGCAGAGTCTTAACACTCTCACAAGTGCTTAGTAACCTGCAAACCGCACCATGGTTCTGATCTACTACAAACTTACAAGTATCTCGTAACAGCCAGCAGAGAGAGATCACTGCTTTTTAGCAGTCAGATCAGGAGCCTCACGATCATGTTGCCTGAGAAATCCAGTGCCAAGTCCATCCCTCCCCAGCCCTCCATGTACTGTAACCTGAAGGCCAGGGTGTCCCCTCCACCACGACTCTTCTCCCCCACTGCCCACCCTTCTGGTCTGAGTTGAAGGATCATAGCTTCTGCAAAGCCTGCCTTCATGCTAAGGTTTAGGTAAGAGATTGGGTGTCCCTCAAAGGTCTCTGTGTTAAAGATTTGTCCCCAGGGTGATGCTATTGGGAAGTGACAGGACTTTCAGGAGGTAGGGGCCTAGTGGGAAGTCCTTAGGTCACTAGGCACACACCCTCAAGAAAGTGGTTCTCATGGGATTCCTTTCCCTCTGTCTCTCTCTGTCTCTAGAAGATTCTCTCTCTCTCATCGCAAATAAATAAATCTTTTTTAAATAAAAATTATATTAATAGTTACTGCATGAGAATGCCATGGGGACTCAACAAGTTAATTTGTGCAAAGGACCTAGAGAAAGAGCATAGTATTTGATTAGGACTATATACGTATTTGTTAAGGACAATAAACAATACTCCGTAATTAGGAGATACTCAGTGGTGGAAAATTTCACCCAAAGAAAGGCAAGAGGCCACCAGATCAGGGAGATGAGCCAATGGCAAAACTGTTACCACCAACATTGTTCTGAAATACAGCTGCCAAAAAAATAAACAAAATACAAAGGAATAAGGAAGCATCATAAAATGCTGACAATTCTAGGATCTGAGTGATAGGAGTAAGACTGGGTCTACTTGTCTCTTTATTTTTGCAGATCTGACAGTCTTCAAAACAGAACCAATTTAAGCCCAAAGAGGCCAGCACGAGCCGAGCATCCAGGAAGTGTAACGGCATCTCGGCAAGGCTATGACTCTCACAGTCTCCTGTTGTTCACGCGCAGAGAAGCATCCCTGGTGAGCCCAAGGAAACTCTCGTAGCCCAGCCCTCTCCAATTGTGTGGCTGCCCTCTTCCATTGCACTCTCGTCTCCAGAGGTGATGTGATGTGGTGAAAGACAAGTGTTAAGTGCCAGCTCTGTCACTTACCAGCTAACTAATAATCCTGAGCATGGATTTCCTTATCTACAGAATGGAAAATCCTACCCCAGAGGATGGCTGAAAGGATTAAATAATAACATATGAAAAAATAACACCATGTTTGGGATATGGCACATATTCAGTAAACCTATTTTTAAAATAATACAAAGTTAAACACACTCTTGCTGTATAATCCAACAATCACATCCCTTGTTATTTACTCAAATGAAATGAAAACTTGAGTCCACAAAAAACCTGCACACAGATGTTTATAGAAGCTTTAGTCATAACTGGCAAACCTTGAAAGCAACGAAGACGCCCTTCAGTAGGTGAACGGACAGACCCTGCTACATCCAGACAATGGAGTGGTATTCAGCATGAAAACAAAATGACTACCAAACCATGAAAAGACACGGAGGAAGCTAAATGCATGTTACTAAGTCAGAGAAGCAAATCAGAAAAGGCTGAATACTGTATGATTTCAACTATGTGACATTTTGGGAAAGACAAAACTATGGACCAGGGGGTAGAGGGAAGCAATGGGAGAACAGGCAGAGCAGAGAATATTTTTAGGGCAGTGAATCTACTCTTTGTGACACTATAAGAGTAGATGCATGTCGTGCATTTGTCCAAACCCTCAGAGTGAACCCTAATGTAAACAGTGGACAGTGGCTGAATACATGCTAATATAGGTTCAATAACCATAACACGTGCCACTGGGGAGGGGGACATGAAAATAGCAGAGGCTGTGCATGTGTGGCATCTCTACACTTTCCACTAAATTTTTCTAAAACTGCTCTAACAAAATGTATTAACATGTTAAATTAGTAAAAAATTCTATTAAAATGTATTTAATTAAAATTAACTGGGGCCTGGCATTGTGGCATAGCAGGTTAAGCCTCTGGTTGCAAAGCCAGCATCCCATGTGGGCACCAGTTCAAGACCCGGATGCTCCACCTCTGATCCAGCTCCCTGCAGATGCACCTGGGAAAGCAAAGATGGCCCAAGTGCTTGAGTCCTTGCACCCACATGGGAGACCTGGAGGAAGCTTATTAAAAGATAACTTTGGTGCTGGCTCTTGGCTTCAGCCTGGCCCAGCTCCAGACATTGCAGCCATTTGGGGAATAAGTCAGTGGATGGAAGATCTCTCTCTCTCTCTTTCTCTCTCGCTCTCTCATCTTCTCTCTACAACTCTGTCAACTAAACTTTTTTAAAAAGATAAATCTTTAAAAAAAAACTAATGAAAGCTTCAAATTAAATAAATAAAATGGTGGGCCAGCTCGTATGCCTAAAGCTAAAACTACAGGCCGGCAATCTGCCCGCAGATGTAGGTGCACACTGACCTCAGCCCCACTGCTGATTTCTTCACTCCAGCTGCTCAAATACCAGTCTCCAGAGCCAAGCTCCCTGGTATAACAGACTTACCACACTGATATCTGTGGGTCAGCCAGCCTCTCTCCTGAGTCACACAGAGTAAACCAGGCTCAGGGGTGAACTCCAGGGTTATTGGCCCGTTCACTACCAGTAAAAGTAAAGTAAAGATGGGGTTTCCAAAAAAAAAAGTAAAGTAAAGCTTTCGGGGATCAGGGTTAAGCTTCTATTCCACACAAGACAGTAATTCTGACTCCTGTGCTGTTCCAAAACACAAAATCTGCCCTACTCCCCATATCAACTTCCAGACTGGGGGAAAAAAAATAGTCGCCAGCAAGAGAGGTGGCAAGACTTATCTCTTAGAGACAGAGAAGGAAAACAGGCCGGTATATGGCAAGCAGCTTAGCAGCAAAACTACCAGTTAGCAGAGTGTGCTGACATTATCCTGCTGGAATTAGGGAGTGGCCAATGCTGAGAAGGAGGTATCTGAATGAAGCAGATGCCCCGAAGTATTTATCCAATTGACTTGTAAACTTACATCCACATAAAAACCCCGCATGGGAATGTTTACTTTAGCTTTATTAGTAGTCAAGGAAATCGAGGAGCAACCCCGATGTCCTTCAATAGAGGAAGGGTAACTATGGTACACCCATGCAGTGGACTGCTATTCAGCAGTAACAAAATGAGCTACCGTGCCAGGAAAAGGTGCAGATGAAGCTTAAATACCTACTGCTAATTCAGAGAAACCTGTCCAAAACACTACATATTCTAGCATTCCAATTATAGGACATTCTTAAAAGACAAAACTATACAGGCAGTAAATACAGCAGTGGTTGCTAGGAGATCAGGAAGGGGGGAATAGGTAAAGCACAGTGTGTTATTCAGGGCAGTGAAATTATTCTGTCTGGTATTATCATCATGGTAAATATAAGACATTAAGCATTTGTCAAAAACCCATAAAACTTCACAGTACAGGAGTAAAGCTAAGTGCAAACAAATTTAAAAAAATAATAATTGGAGAGAAGAGGGAAGAATTCCAGGATAGAATGCAAAATGTAACCTAAAAGGTATTACAAATATACAAAACACAACAGAAGCAACTTTAGAAATGACCTGGGGCCAGCACTGTGGCTTAGTGGGTGAAGCTACCACCTGCAGTGCTGGCATTCCATATGGGTGCCAGTTCAAGTCCTGGCTGCTCCACTTCTGACCCAGCTTTTTGTTATGGCCTGGGAAACCAGTGGGAGATGATGCAAGTCCTTGGGCCCCTGCACCCATGTGAGAAACCAGGAAGATGCTCCTGGCTCCTGGCTTCGAATCGAGCCCAGCTCCAACCCTTGTGGCCATTTGAGAAGTGAACCAGCAGGTGGAAAACTTCTCTCTCTTTTCAAATAAATCTTTTAAAAAAATATGAATGTCCTTTGTACAACTACAGGCAAAAGAAAATGTATATTAACAACATCATGTTCAAGTTGATACTTGTTTCCAATGGGGTAGCGGTTAAAAATTTTGATACTGGTATACATGTGCAAGGTACTTCCAAAAGTTCATAGGAAATGGGATTAAAAGATAACTTTGATGCTGGTGTTGTACTGAAGCAAGTTAAGACACCTATTGCAATGCCAGCATCCCAATCAGAGTGACAGTTTAAGTGCTGGTTGCTCAGTTTCCGATCCAACTCCTGATAATATGTCTGGAAAAGCAGAAGATGGCCAGGATACCTGGGCGCCTGCCACCCAAGTAGGAGACCCAGAGGGAGTTCCAGGCTCTTGGCTTCAGCCTGACACCCAGGCGTGGCTGTTGCAGACCTTCTCTCTCTCTCTCTCTCACTCTCTCTCTCTCCCCACACCCCCACTCCCCGCTTTGTCACTTTGCCTTCCAAATAAAAATAAATCTTAACAACAAAATAAGGATAGATAACTATTTGGTGCAAAAAAAATTTAACCCCATGCATAGGTTTTCATAATTCACTTTGCAAGGACTTTGTGAAGACCCTTCATATGCACAGCTTTCAAAAAACTTTTGCACCAAAAGACATTTCTTTTAATTCTATTCTCAATTAACTGTTTCGAAGTACTCTCATATGCACAGATGTGAACAATTAAGAAAATGGGTACTGGGGGCCTGCACCGTGGCTCAATGGGCTAATCCTCTGCCTGCAGGGCCAGCACCCCGGGTTCTAGTCCCGGTCGGGGCGCCAATTCTGTCCCGGTTGCTCCTCTTCCAGTCCAGCTCTCTGCTGTGGCCCAGGAGTGCAGTGGAGGATGGCCCAGGTCCTTGGGCCCTGCACCCACATGGGAAACCAGGAGGAGGCACCTGACTCCTAGCTTCAGATCAGCGCAGTGCTCCCGCTGCAGCAGCCACTTGAGGGGTGAACCAACATAAAAAGGAAGACCTTTCTCTGTGTGTCTCTCTCTCTCACTAACTCTGACTGTCAAAAAAAAAAAAAAAAAGAAAAAAAAAAAAAAAAAGAAAATGGGTACTGGGAACCAGGTTTCTCCCTGTTGGAGTGGGAAGGTACAGATAAGTAAGGATAAGAAGCTAGAATGATTTATGTGGTAATGGATTAGAACTAGAAAGATCAGTAGGAATTCATATTCAGCTTGGTATGGATACTGATGTTTACATGTAGCAATATTTATAGATCTCAGTATATTCAACAGGCAATACACACGCTGGCATTTCCTTGCTCAATCAGCTGAAAGGGCTCAGAAGCATAGATTCCCTCTGCACACCTAACATCCAGATCTCCACATCTAACATCACTCTCCAATAAAAGTAGCTGGGGAGGAGGGAGAGATACGGCACTGAAGGTTAGGACACCACTTGGGATGCCCTCATCCCACACCAGAGTGCAGGTCTGAGTCCTGGCTACTCAGCTTCTCATCCAGCTCCCTGCCCACATGCCCGGGAAGCAGCACATGTTGGCTCAAGTACTTGAGTCCCTGACACTCCGATGGGAGACCAGGATGGAGTTCCAGGATTTGGCCTGGTCAGCCTAAGGTGTTGCAGGAATTTAGGGCATGAGTAGATGGAAGATATCTCTCTCCTCTCTCTCTCTTTCCTCTCTCTCTCTCTCCATCTCTCTTTCCCTCACCCTTCTCTTACTTGCCTTTCAAATTAATTCATTAATTAACTTTAAAAGGGGGCTGGGTTCCCTGCAAAAATGGCTGATTCAGGAACTATATAGGATGAGCCTCAAATATCATCTCATGTCAGAAAACTAAGAAGTGCTCTAACAACCACCAACAACAGAAAGGGATAGAAAAGCCAATTTAAAAGGTCCTCAATGATCAACACAGAAATAATCTGAACAAGAAAATAAAGAAGTATTCATAATATTAGGTATGAAATAAATATCCATGAGTCCATGCTGATGTAGATAAGTGACTGAATAAAGCAATAAATGGGAGAGAATAGGCACTTCTCTCATGCAGAAGAATTCTAAATAATTTTTGTAGCTAGTCCTCCCTTAAGGAGGTAGAACTAAGCTCCCTATTTTGTAAGTGAGGGCTACCTCTAATGACTTTCCTCCAAAGAATGCAGTACAAAAATGGAGAAAGAAAGAGGAACAGTAACCTTATAATACTACATCAAGCCAGGAGATCAAGGTTATTACCGTAAGTGTTAAGTCACATCGATTGTAAGTACAGTTGATTTATAATGAGAATGGCACTTTGTCTCTCTGTTCTTCCACCCAAAAACTGATTACTCCACTCTACTCATGAAGAAACACCACACAAGTCCCAACTGGGAGACAGTCTATAAAGAGCCTGAGGAGTTATCCTCGAAGTGTCAAGGTCATCAACAACAAGGAAATCTGAGACACTGTCACAGGTGAGGAGTCTAAGGAGACATGATGACTACTTGTAATGGGGTGTCCTGGATGAAGTCCTAGAATAGAAAATAACATTCAGGGGCTGGCGCTGTGGCATAGCAGGTAAAGCCGCCACTTGCAGTGCCGGTATACCATATGGGCGCCTGTTCGAGTCCTGGCTGCTCCACTTCTGATCCAGCTCTCTGCTGTGGTCTGGGAAAGCAGTAGAAGATGGCCCAAGTCCTTTGGCCTCTGCACCCGCGTGGGAGACCAGGAAGAAGCTCCTGGCTCCTGGCTCCTGGCTTCAGATAGGAGCAGTTCCAGCCATTGTGGTCAACTGGGGAGTGAACCAGCACATGGAAGACCTCTCTCTCTATGTGTTTCCTTCTCCCTCTGTGTAACTCTGACTTTCAAATAAATAATAAAAAGAAAATAACATTCAGACAAATGAAATATGGAAAAGGTATGAATGTTAATTAATAACATTGTACCAATATTATCTCATTAATTGTAGCATGTATACCATATTAATATCAGATATTAATAATAGGAGAAACTGGATGTGAAGTACATAAGGACTCTCCATATTATCTTTGTAATAAGTTTGCAAATCTAAAAATATTTTCAAAAAATAGTTCATTTAAAGAAACAAGAGGCAGACCCTCACTGAGCAAGGTCAGCTTGTGTTTAAATAAGAGTAACACTCAACCAGCAGGTGGGGAAATTTGCTGCTTAGTATCATCTGAAGGCTGTATAAAGATCCAAAGTTACTCAAATGACTCACAACCCTCTGATGGTTAATCTGTGCAAAATCTCGAGATGGAAGAAAAATAACATGCTCATCTGACAGAAGGGAAAAGACATATACCAAAGAGTTGGCTGTGTCACAGATAACAATGACATGTGCCAATAACCTCAAAAGGCCCATCTGTGATATTCTATTAAACCAGACACCTCACAAAGCTTATTCCTGAAGGTTGCTGGCTTTCAATATTAACTGGTTTAGGCACAGTAATGGCCATCCAGAGGATTACAACAGCAAAACCATCATGTAGACTTGGGGTCCATGCCTTCACAGGCCCACATACCCCACTCCAGACTGTATTCTCTTCTACCAGGGGTGGATACACACTGCAGAGGAGTTCTCAGTCTCTTTGACTGCTTTTTCTCAATGTCAAGATTTCGTGATGTGTTTTTGTATTGTTTCAGTTGTCCTACCATCTATGAAACTCAAAATTGATTCCTCCCCAACATGAGTTCAACAGTATCTCCCACTAGCTGCCACTTATTGGTGGGTGCTTGGGTTTCTTCTCGTGCTCTCCCCAACCCATAATGGGTTCGCCTGAAGTTGGACTCCAGGTTTGCTTTACAGAAGCTCCTGTTTGTGATGAGCAAAGGAGACTGAGCAGGCTGAGTAAAGCCTGAAAAAGTTCGTCTGTTGCACTGAGGAAGTCAAGTATCCCACCAGCTGAAGCCCCAGGCTGGAAGCTGCCAACTGCCCCCCTTAGGAATAACATCTTCCCATTTAAGGATTCAAAAGCAGGCTCAAAAAGGGTGATGGAGGATAACATCATGAGCTTCCCTTCAATGAACTGGGAGGACTGATGAAGGGAAAGAGAACGGCATAGCTGGGTGACATATGGTCACCAGGAACAGCACAGCAGGAGAGGAGAGAAGGGAGGCCACCATCTTGAAAGAACTCTCAGGAGAAGAGCAGGGACCCAAATTCTGGAGTGGGTGGGAGGAGATGAGGTTCACAGAGAGAACACTGATCAAAGACCACACAAAAGGGAGAGGGTCTAAGAGCTCACTTATGGACCCTTAGAAACAGAAGGGTCTGAGATGAGGGGTGCAGATTGTCAAAGCAAGCAGTAGCAGAGACAGCTTTGGCCCCAGCTAAGCCCAAGCATAGAAGCCCCGTGCAGGAAGAAGTCAGATGTCCAAGAGTAGGACCAAAGAGGAGGCTGTAAAACAGGGGTGGGAACGTCTGGCCCACGAGCCACATAAGGCATGCAAAATCATTTGCTCTGGCCCTTGCCAAAGCAACCACAGCTGGCACTCAAAATTCAATAAATGTCTAACAGGCTACATACAAAGTTAATAACTTTGTATGTCCTGCAAATGATGTTATAAATATGCAAATGATCCTCAGCAGACAAAAGTTCCCATGCAGTAGAGAGAGGGAGATGAGAAGCCCCACCACATCATGGTCATGGGACCTTTCTCAATGATAGCAAAGGGAGAGAGAGGCATGTTTCATTCCCCATACAACAGAAAAGCAAAGAATAAGTATGGGGTCTGAACCCCAGCCAGATCAGCTGCCCAGCAGTGGGATCCCAGGCAAGCCACAAGTAGAAAATTTTTCTCATCAGAAAAGGTGGGGCTCTGAGAGCCTGAGTTCTCTTCATCCTCCCCCTCCATCTCCTTTTGGTCAAAGCTGGAGGTCACACTTGGAGCCTTGCAGTGACAGAGCTGAGAGTACCAGGATATAGGTAGCACCTGAGCACACCTGAGTGCACCTGCATCTTCCCCAAGGAGCCGACATCCAGCACCCCAGACCCGATTCTAAAAGCATGAACCCAAGCTTCCCTGCTCTGTTAGTTCCACCCTCTTCGCTGCCTATCTCTTCTGATCCTTGTTTTGTAGCTCTCCTCCTATCTTCTTCCTTCCTGCCCATCCTAATATTCCTTCTTTTCCTCACTTTCCTTGTTTTTAAATGAATCCCTTCCTGCTCACCTACATCTTGAGACTTCAATACAACTTTTCTTGGTATCAAACAAGTACCTATTCAGAAGCAAGGTGGTCCAGTAGGACCCCTGGCTTTGGCACTTGCTACCTGGAAGGGCTTAGACAAGATACTCAATCTATGCCCCAATTGCCTTATCTTTGAAATGAGACTTATAACAGTGACTCCCTAAATGGGCTTCTGTGAGAATGATCAAGATGAATATGTGTGTAGTGCTTTAGGATACAATTGATCCATGGTGGGGCCAGCACTGTGGCTCACTTGGCTAATCCTCCTGCGGCACCAGCATCTCTTATGGGCACCGGGTTCTGGTCCTGGTTGCTCCTCTTTCAGTCCAGCTCTCTGCTGTGGGCCGGGAGGGCAGTGGAAGATGGCCCAAGTGCTGGGCTCCAGCACCTGCATGGGAGACCAGGAGGAAGCACCTGGCTCTTGGCTTCAGATCAGCATAGCTCCGGCCATGGCAGCCATTTGTGGGGTGAACCAATGGAAGGAAGACTTTTCTCTCTGTCTCTCTCTCTCTCACTGTCTAACTCTATCTGTCATATAAAAAAAAAATGATCCATGGTAAGCACTTGGGAAATGTCAATTATTACTGTACCAGGCATTGAGCTCAATGCCATCTGGGGACTTGTGAGCCACACAGAGTCACTGCTCTCAATTTGTCCCAATTAATAAAAATAAAGAACAGTTATACATTATGAGGTGGGCTAACCCAGCATTTAGTGAAAAATATTAAAATAGGTATCAGAAAAAGGCAGTGAGGGTTTCTGGATTCAGAGGGGGCACCCTATGGCTGAGAGAAATCAGGAAAGATTTCGTAGCATAGGTTTTTGTTTGAAAATGCACTTTGAAGGTGCCAGGGCTCAATAGGCTAATCCTCTACCTGTGACGCTGACACCTCGGGTTCTAGTCCCGGTCGGGGTGCCGGATTCTGTCTCAGTTGCTCCTCTTCCAGTCCAGCTCTCTGCTGTGGCCTGGGAGTGCAGTGGAGGATGGCCCAAGTCCTTGGGCCCTGCACCCGCATGGGAGACCAGGAGAAGCACCTGGCTCCTGCCTTCGGATCAGCGCGGTGTGCCAGATGCAGCATGCCAGCTGCAGTGGCCATTAGGGGGTGAACCAATGGAAAAGGAAGACCTTTCTCTCTGTCTCTCTCTCACTGTCTAACTCTGCCTGTCAAAAAAAAAAAAAAAGAAAGAAAGAAAGAAAAGAAAAGACACTTTGAAGAATAAACACCAGGCAGGCAGGAAAGGGAAAGGGAGGGAAGAAATTCTGGGGAAAGAGAAGAACATAAGGGCAGAATGGTGGGGCACACAGAACACCATGGGCTCGCAGACGGGTAAGAAATTCAATCTGGCCATATGGTGATAATGGAAAATAAGTTTTGACAGGCAGAGTGAAGCAGGACTGTAGAGGCCCCTGACCACCGGCTGAAGACTCCATATTTCACTCCCAGGCAAAGGGGAGCCCCTGAAGGAGGATCAGCTGAGACATGACAGACCTCAGCTGGTCCAAAGTGGTGTGCTGGGGAGACAGAAGGAGCCCCACACCACGCCAAATGCACAGCCTCCACTGTGAGGACAGATGAACGCATGTCCCACACGTGCGGTTATCCTGTATGTACAAGGAAACCTCTCCCCTCTCCCCTCAAGACAAGGGCCCCAGATTCTTGAAGGAGCTGAGCGTCCAGCCATGCAATTAAATGCAGGCGTGTCCGGGAATGGGTTTCTTAAGTGAAAACCATAAATCAATATGATCTCTTTCAGTAAACAATCCAGCTACCGACTCGCCACTGGCCCCTCGGCAGGGTGCAGTTTAAAGACAGCCAAACTCTTACTTAAATTAAGTGTCTTCCTTGCTAAATGAAGACCAGATGTGTAAGCCAACAGAGAAATTGGATCAGCCTGGAAGAAAGGATTTCTGTGAAAGAGAAAACTTGATGGGGGTGGGGTTGGTCAGAAGGCAGCAGGTGCTGAGGGGAAAAGTCAACCAGGGCTCCAGACCAAATAGGGCCACAGAGCTGCCCCAAAGCCCATCCATGGGGGGCCCACATCTGGAAGTGGCATCTGGAAACCACCAGGAAGCTAGAAAGCATCTCAGCACGTTTTCAGAAGTCCCAGCTCCCCAGGTGGGGAGAATCTTTGGAAGCCTCCCTCCAGCACCACCAACAGAACACAGAGCAGGCCTGGTTTGGGCACTCAAGCCTGAACCAAGTCAGACTTCACTTCTGCCCCTCACTGCCTCGGGCCCTTAAGCCTCTCACTCAGTAGGGAACAGCAACTTTCTCCACCCCAAAAAGGAAGAGATGAGTTTTTACAGGCTCAGAGCCTCTCTCCTTACATCACCTTCACCACGAACTCACTCTATTTTTTCCATGAAGGAAGAAAAGAAGGAAGGAGGATGAAAGATGGAGAGGGAGAGAGAACTTCATGCCCATGAGCCTCAGCATCATGACAGCTCCCACAGCAACTGCTCAGGGATTTAGGCCTCTGCTCCTCCAAGTGGACAGGCAATCTCTGCCTGGGACCCCGCTCTCCCTCTGATTGCAGATTTAGTTCCCTCCACAGCTGTACCAGCTGATGTCACAGAGCTTGGCTGAGGACCAGAAGGGAGCAGGTTAGTTGGCAAGTGGATACCTGAGCAGACTGGTTCACCCAGCATCCCAGAGAAGTGCAGAAAGGGTGGGACTAGTTTCAACAGGATGGAGCACATACAAACCGCTACTGCCTCTGTACAGGCCGGGCCAGGCATGGGTTAAGGCTGCACTCAATGTCCAACTAACAGAGAATCCCAAATGGGATGACTTAGTGGTGATTATATTTTTAAAGATTTATTTTATGTATTTGAAAGGCAGAATGACAAAGAAAGAGGGAAAGATGAGGAAAAGAGAGAGCTTCCATCCACTGGTTCACTCCCCAAATGGCTACAATGGCCAGGCCAAAGCTAAGAGCCTGCAGCACCAACTGGGTCTCTCATGTTGGTGGCAGGGGCCCAAGCACTTGGGCCATTGCTGCTGCTTTCCCAGGTGTTGCTCCCCCTCTTCGTGGAGGAATGACACAGGACACTGCGCTGTTCTTTTGTCTGCTCGGCCCTCCCCGGGTTTGCTGCTGGTTCTTCCCGGGTTGGCTACCGACCCTTCCACCTCCGTGGAAGGGCAGTTCCCCCTGCCACTCCCCACTTCCGCGGGGGAGCGGCACACCACCGGCCGGCTCTCTCGGGGGCTGCTCAGGTGTTCCTTCAGATAGATGTTCCTGGTGCATGTTGTCTCTCTCCTCCTTTATAGTCCTCTTCCACCAATCCCAACTCTGCTACCCACACGCCGAGTACGCTGCTCTCCTCCAATCAGGAGCAGGTCCTGCTGTTTATTGGTTGAACTGGAGGCAGCTGTGTAGAAGCTGTTTCCTCCTCTCCCAGCGCCATATTGTGGGAGAGCAGATGCATAGAGTAAGTCTTAATTCCAGTAACAGTCTAGTCCGAGTTGCTCCCCACACCCAGGTGCATCAGCAGAAAGATGGATCAGAAGCAGAGCAGCCCAGACTTGAACTAGCGCTCTGTAAAGGGATGCAGACGTTGCAGGCAGCGGCTCAGCACCTTAACCCGCTCCACAACATGGCCTCTGTTTTTCTGTTGTGTTGTGTTGTTTTGCTTTGTTTTGTTTTGTTTTAGCGGTGTCTGATGTCCACCTTAAAGAGGCAGTGCGTGGTCATGAGCCCAGGTTCTGCAGCAAGAATCCTGGCCGTTTACTGACTGTGTGATCTTAGGCAAGTTATTGAACCTCCTCTTCACAAAGTAATTAGAAGGTTTCAGTCAGTCTGACAACAGCAATTGGTTCACAACTCCTAACTGTATCGCAGACTTGCTGTTACAGTAGTATTCTTTTTTATTTTTAGAAAACTTTTATTTAGTAAATATAAATTTCCAAAGTCCAACTTTTTGATTATAGTGGTTTTTTTCCCCACAACCAACTTCCCACCCACAAACTATCCCATCTCCTACTTCCTCTCCCATCCCATTTTTCATTAAGATTCATTTTTAATTATCTTTATATACAGAAAATCAACTTAGTATATACTAAGTAAAGATTTCAACAGACTGTACTCTTGAATGCCACTGAATTCTGATGTGTCTTATGTTTGACTTTCAGTCTCACCTAAAGAGAAATGAAAACACTGCCTCCTTTTCTTTCCTGGTTTCTCCATGAAAAGGCTTTTAGGTTTGTACCTCTAAGGAACCGAGTCAAAGTGTAAAATGTTACTTAATAAACACTCAGACTGCCTTCTCTTCCAGCTCCTTCTGGATCAGGAAAAACAAAGTCCAACTTGGGTCAACAAGTGACACACAAAGCAGCAGGGGATGAGACAGCTGCAAATGAGGACACAATGTGAGGGATGTCTGTGTCTGAGCTGTGTGATGCCCCCTTCCCAGAGGCACCCTGGAGCAGCCAGGCTGCCTGGGCAGGGCAGGGGGTGGGGGTGTCAGTCCTGGGACAGAAGCTCAAGCATGGGACTAAGGTAGGGGCTGGAGGGAGAGAAGCCTGGGAGATCTTGCGGAAGGAAGGAGGGACCGACTTCTTGTAGGAAAATGGGTCACACAGGCACCTTCCTCAGCTCACAGCCACCTGGGAGCAAGGGTATGTGATTAAGTCACCCAGAACACCCAGCTCAGCCAAGCAAGGAGTCAAACCAGGAACTCCCTGGCCCGGAGCCCAGCTCTCCTAACTGTGGCCTCTCAAAGGGGAGGAGCAGAAGCCCAGGGCCAGGCAGCTTGAGGACAGAGGTTGAATAAGGAGGAAATGATCTTGGAATGGCGGTTGTCAGGACCAGAAAGGCAAGGTGTGAGCTCCACCTATTTACCAAGCCCTGGGGTAAGGAGGCAATTAACAACAGGAAAAGAGAGTACCAGATCTGCTCAGGATGGTTGGTGGTTAAGGAGCCAGGGGCACCTAGTAATATCATACTAACCAGAGCGATTCCAACTGGTTAGACAGCAGGGGTGAGCTCCTTGTGGAGTCACTCCCCACAACATCACACAGAGTGGGTAACGGCCTCTCCAGGGAGACAGAAGACAGTGCAACCTGAGGGAGTGCAGGGAACAGCAGCTGCTCTTATCCTGTACACTGATTAAATGCAGAGTGCTGGGTGCCATGCAGAACACAAGACACAGGGAAGGTGGGTCTCTGCTCAGCAGATTTCCAATCTACACCTGACAGGTGCAACACAGCCAATCACTAAGTCAGGCAGTGTCCACCCAGCTAGGGGCCTAGATCAGATCACCATCTATCTGCACATGCACTTGACCATTTCCAGTCTGCACAAAGTATCTCACAAAACAGCCATGAGGGTAACGGGTTTGAAGCGTGTTCAAAGTCAGAGTGGCAAAGCAGGGAAATAAAACAAGGACTCTGCCTCCAGGTCAAGAACTGTTCGGGGGCCACAGTTGTGGCTCGGTAGGTTAAGCTGCCACTTGGGACACTGACACCCTGTATCTCAGTGCTGGTTGTAGTCCTGGTTACTGGGCTTCTGATGCAGCTTCCTGCTGATGCACCTGGGGAGGCAGCAGGTGATGGCCCAAGTACTTGAGTCCCTGCCACCCACGTTGGAGACCAGGATGGAGTTCCTGGCTCCTGGCTTCAGCCTGGCCCTGACCTGGCTATTGTGGCCATCTGAGGAGTAAACCAGCAGATGAAAGATCTCTCTCTCTTTCTCCCTCCCTCCCTCTCTTTCTCCCCCTCTCCTCTGCCTCTCTCCCTCCCACCCTTTCCCTCCCTCCCTCCCTCCCTCCCTCTCGCTCTCCCTTTCCCTCTCCTTCTCTGTCATTTTGCTTTCCAAATAAATAAATAAATCTTAGGGGAACAACCAAGAAGGTTGCACTCTGGTCACCATGAATAGGGCCAAGAGGAGGTGCCTGTATCTACTGGGCATTTATTATGGGCCAGATACAGTGCTAAAGACCTGACATCCACTATTGCATTTACTTCTAGCAGGGTTGACACCTTCCCTGTTCCACAAAATTAGAGTCAGCAGTGAGTAATTCACCCTTTGGTGCTCAAGATAACCATCACAGTCCCTGACCTCCAGGCCGCACGGCAGAAAATGCAGTCAAGAGTCTCTATAAAGCACAACAGTAACACGAAAGACAGGGAGCTGTCCAGGGGAGCTGGCTTGGCTTGGAGGCACGATACACACAGGTTGGGTGGAGGACTAAGGGGACAGGACTTGGGCAAGGGAGGAAAGGGGAGCTTCCCAGGCAGAACAGAGGAGAGTCTTAGGGGACTGTGAGCTTTCTAGCTTCTGTTCTTGGGTGGATGATACAAGGGCTTCTGATGAGATGAGGAAACACGGGAAAAACCGCACAGGACACAGTTCAAAGCCAAGAGAAAAGATGGCAAAAATGAATTCTGTTTTTGACATATGAATTTAAGGTGCTCTGAGACATCCAAATGGCAGTGTCACACAGGATATGTGCATTTTAAGCTCTAAAAGGAACTTTATAAAAATGAAATAATGGCCTTATTTACATCTAGCACGGTACACTGCCTGGCATTGTTCCCAGATGGGAAAGGCACAATCAGAGACACAGATGATGCTGCCTAGACTGACATTTGGTAAAGCAGGGACAGTCAGCATGTTCTTTTAGGATCTCTGAGTCAGAGGCACGCAGCCTGGACTCTTGTCCTGGTTCTGACGCCACATTCGAGCTCTGGAGTACATCCTACATCCCCCACTTAGCAGCTCTGTGAGTTACCACAAGCTGTCTAACCACTCTGTGCCATTTTACAGTTTCCTCATCTGTAAAATGGAATGATGATCATATCTCTACCACACAAAGTTGTTGTGGGAATCAAGTAACGTAATACTTTGAAGTACCTTTGGCAGCCTGGCAAAGTAACACAGCACATAACACAGTCTATATTCAATCTATAGTCAGTAGTATTGATAAGTACAATATATAAGTATATATATAAACTTATATATAATATAAGTAGTTTGAGTGAATCATTTCACTTCTATGACCTTTCACTGTAAAACAGGAGAAATACTTTCTCTGGAGGGAGTTACTGGAGACCACAATAAAATGACAATAGATATGAGTAATCAACAAATCAGGGCCTTTTAGCGGGGCTCTTGAGATCTTGATCTTGCCCTTTTAGAAGGTGAAATCCTTAGTGTGCAGAGATGAGCATGACAGTCTCACACCGTGAGGATGCTGCTCTTGGTGCTAAGGAGAAACCAGCCACATATCGCAGCCTGATACAAAAAGTCACAGAAAACACTTTCCAGTCATAAAAAAAAAAAAAAAGAGAGAGAGAGAGAGTCTGACTCATGCTGTGACAAGGATGGAGCTTGCAAACATTATGCTTAGTTAAATAAGCAGACATGGGAAGCCAGGTACTATATGAGCTAGCACACATGTAAGGCATCCATGGCAGAACAGAGATTACCATGGACTAGATTATCATGCTTACTGCGTACTGAGTTTATGTTGGGGGTGACAAAAATGTTTTGGGTATAGATAGTAGTGATGGCTAGAAAGTACTGTGAGGTATTTAATACTACTGAGTTGTGTGCTCCCAAGAGCTTAAACTAAAAATAATATTATATATATATACACATAGATCTTTTAAACAAAGCCACAGAAGTCGACAAAATAAGGAATAATGGCCGTTACAACCTGTTGCCAGTGCCAGAACCATGAGCAAAATGATCCGCTAAAGCTGCTTAGTGTAGCTACATATCCTGCTCTAAACAGCACTGACTTCAAAGGGGCCCCAAGCATGAAGTGGGCCAGTGGAAGAGGCTGTGGTCTGAGCTGGGCAATATGCAAATACTCCCACAGAAAACGCAGCGACATGTGTCGAGTTTGTGAGCCTAAGTGGCTGTCATAAAGCAACTGCTGTATTTAAAAGCAAGCACGGGTTTGGCTTTGATGACAACTCCTGGTTCTTACAAATTCTTCTCTGCTGACAGCCAGCGCATTCTGCAGCTCTGCCCCCGTTTAAAAATCACCCCTGAATCACTCAGCCCAGGAGCAGAAGCAGACTCCTCAGACAGAACGACCTCTCAGCTGGGTACAGAACCAGGGCAGTTAAATGTGGTTTCTCAGGTGGAGTCAGACATTAGGGAGTACTTAGCAGATGAGTTTTCCTGAGGTGTGATTCCTGGGAATGAATTCCTAGGAATAATCAACTGTTCTCACTCAGGTTCCCCAGGCACCAGCACCACTGCCTTCTAGCTGTTCCCTGAACCTGCAAAGCCCATTCCTACCACCAGGGCCTTGGTACCAGCTGATTCCCCCCCCACCCCCACCCCCCTCGTCCAGAACACTTCCTCTGGATACCCACATGGCTCACTCCTGTTTTTCATTCACATCTCTAAGAACTCAAGTGTCAGCATAAACCAAAAGTCCACACATAATAACGCTCCCAGCCCACTGCCTGTATCTCTATTCATGCCCGGTTTTACTGTTCCGCAGAGAACTCACACATGAAAATATGTGTATTTTCTCCTTATCTATTCCCATCCCAGAATATAAGCTCCCTGCAGACAGGCACTTTGATTTTTACACTGCTAGATTCTCATGCCTGAAGCACACTGGCCCAACAAATAAAATCAATTTGTCTTTTTAAATGAGTGTGGGGGTGGAGATTAGGTTCTACTATCAGTGCACTGATATTGATATTGATCAGAATGCCTTACCCCAGCATCCCTAGTAAAACACTGAATGTTTACTTTGGCTGAGAGGAAGACAGCTGTAACCACATACATCAAGTGTCTTGATTCACATCTAGTGTCTTCTAAAATGTAATAACGTCTCAGCTCATTTATTTATTTTTATCTGGAACACAGAGACAGAGACATATAGACAGATCTTCCATCTGCTAGTTCACTCCCCAACTGCCCAGAAGAGCAGGGCTGGGCCAGGCCAAAGCCAGGAGCTAGATATTGGATTCAGGTCTCCCATGTGAGTGGCAGGAACCTAAATACTTGAGTCATCACCTGCTGCCTCCCAGGATTGCTTTAGCAGGAAGCTGGAAATAGAAGCAGAGCCAAGCACAGTCTTTTTTTTTTGTTTTTTTTTTTTTTTTTTTTGAAAGGCAGAGTGAAAGAGAGAGAGGAATAGACAGAGAGAAAGAACGCCTGCAGTAGCCAGGACTAGGCCAGGCTGAAGCCAGGACCCAGGAACTCCACTGAGTACAAGGACATGGGCCATTCCTGCTGATGTGCCAGGGGAAGCCGCGAAGGACGGCCCCTGCCACTCATGTGGGAGATCAGGATAGAGTTCTGGCTCCTGGCTGCAGCCTGGCCCAGCCCTGGCTGTTGTGGCCATTTGGGTAGAGAACCAGTGAATGGAAATGTCTTTCTCTCTTTGTCTTTGTCTTTTTTTGTCTCTGTCTCTCTCTCTCTGTCTCTCTCTCTCTTTCTCTCTCTCTCGTGTGTGTGTGTGTGTCTGTCTGTCTGTCACTCGGCCTTTCAAATGAATAAAATAAATCTTAAAATAAAAAAACTATTATCCTACAAACTGTTGGAAACATGCTTGTTTTAACATCATTTAATTATGTGAAATATTAAACTATATATAGAGAGAGAGATCTTACACAAATTAATACAAATTATGTAACCAATAAATTCAAAGTGCTTTTAAAAAGTACAGATGCTAGAGAAGAATTTCCTTTACTTTGTTTTTCTTTCTTTCTTTCTTTCTTTTTTTTTTTTTTTTTTTTTTTTTTTTTTTTTTTTTGACAGGCAGAGTTAGACAGTGAGAGAGAGACAGAGAGAAAGGTCTTCCTTTTTCCATTGGTTCACCCCTCAAATGGCCGCTATGGTTGGTGGATTGCAGCTGGTGCACTGCGCCGATCCAAAGCCAGGAGCCAGGTGCTTCCTCCTGGTCTCCCATGCAGGTGCAGGGCCCAAGCAGTTGGGCCATCCTCCACTGTGTTCCCGGGCCACAGCAGAGAGCTAGACTGGAAGAGGAGCAACTGGGACAGAATCCGGCACCCCAACCGGGACTAGAATCCAGGGTGCTGGTGCCATAGGCGGAGGATTAGCCAAGTGAGCCATGGCACCGGCCGAATTTCCTTTTCAAAGATTTATTTATTGGGGCCAGCGCTGTGGTGTAGCGGATAAAGCTGCCGTCTGCAGTGCCAGCATCCCATATGGGCACCAGTTCAATTCCTGGCTGCTCCACTTCCAATCCAGCTTTCTACTGTGGCCTAGAAAAGCAGTGGAAGATGGCCTAAGCCCTTGGGCTCCTGCACCCACGTGGGAGACTTGGAAGAAGCTCCTGGCTTCAGATCGGCACAGCTCTGGCCGTGGTGGCCAATTGAAGAGTGAACGAGCAGATGTAAGACCTCTTTCTCTCTCTGCCTCTCTTTCTCTCTCTGTGTAACTCTGACTTTCAAATAAATAAATAAATCACTAAAAAAATTAAAAAAAAAAAGATTTATTTATTTATTTATTTATTTGAAAGGAAGAGTTACAGAGAAAGAGAGGGAGAGACAGACAGTGGAAGATGGTTCAGTTCCCAGATGGCTACAACAGCCAGGGCTGGGCCAAGTAACTAGAAGCTTCTTCCAGGTCTCCCACATGGATATCAGGAACCCAAAAACTTGGGCCATTTTCCACTGCTTTTCCCAGACCATTAGCAGGGAGCTGGATCAGAAGTGGAGCAGCTGGAATTCAAACTGGCACCCATATGGGATGCCAGGGTATAGACAGCAGCTTTACCCGCTACACCACAATACCAGCCCTCTTATTATTTGAGAAGCAAAGATCCACACACAAACACAGAGGGAAGGAGACAGAGAAAAATCCTATCCATTAGTTCACTCTTCTAATACCCACATCAGCCAGGGCTGAGCCACAGGAACTCAGTCCAGGTCTCCTACATAGGTGGTAGGAACCCTACTACTTGAGCCATCACTGCTGCCTTCTAGAATCCACATTAGCAAGAAGTTAGAATTAGAAGCTGAAGCGGGATTCAAACCCAGGCACTCCAACATGAGACATGGGCATATTAACTAGCAACTTAGCCACTAGGCCAGACACCCACCTTGACTTTGTCCTTTTAACTAAAATATATCTCTATTCACAACATAATACACAGTCACTACCTTAGCCAAGCTCTTTTAAGTCTAATGTATGCACAGTCAGGGGTGACACGGAATTTTGACAACCAGGAAGGCACAGGTGCCAACAAGGCAAAAAGATACAGCAAATAATCGGAACAAACACCAGCCACAAGCAATTCACACGGCTGCCCTAGGGAGTATGGCTACATATCAGCCCTGCCAACAGCACTGTGCACCAGGTGTTGACTCCATTTCTCGGCCACTTTCCTTGATTCCAACTACTGCAAATATTAATTCATAATTCATGATTGTGCAAAGAACAGTCATGTGCCCTCTACCCTATGAGAATCCATTTACATATTAAGAAGTTTTCTAGTTTTTTTTTTCTTACAGGGCATGAAAATTTTAAAAGAACTAGAAGTTGAATATCCCTTACCTGAAATGCCTAGGACCAGAAATGCTTCCAATTTTTAATTATTGTTGGGAGTTTGAAATATTTGTATATTATGAATCTTACATATACACAAAATCTTTGGAAATAGACCTAAGCCTAAACACAAAATTTATTTATGCTTTATGTAACTTAAACGCACAGTCTAAAGTTAGCTTTGCACAATCATTTAGTGCAGCTAGGTTCTGACTGACACCATCCATCAAATTGGGTCAGGTATAGAGTTTTCCACTTGTGGCATGTTAGTGCTCAAAAAGTTTCAGACTTTGAAGCATTTCAGATTTGGGGAGGGGAGATATTCAACTTGTATTTGCTGCCATCAGAGGTAGACACAAGTAAGCAAACAGAATTGTTGACAATAAAAACAAACGTTCAGGCATAATTTGGCCTTTCCAACAGTCCAGAAAAGGCTTATTTTACTTTGTCGTCATTGGGATCAATGAATACAGAAAATTGTTCATTTTTACAGAGAGGTCTGAGACTCCTGACAATACATCCTTAAACCCCAAGAAAGCCACAGAACCCACTTGGAGTAGCACTCATTACAGACTGGCTGGCCTCAAACCTGATGAGTTAATGTCTTTACTCATAATAGCTAACACCTATCAGGTGCTTATATGTCTGGTAGGCAACATGTATTATTTTTTGACCCTATGTCCCCATCCAATACAGAGTAATTAGAAAGCTGGCAAAGGAACCATAACCCATGATGCACAATCCATGCACCAGGCACTTCACTCAGTGTTTTGCACATGTTCACATATAACGTCAAACAGATCTGCTGAGAAGACATTATCCCAGTTCTACTGATGATTAAATAAAGATCAATGGGTTAAGACATTTGTCCAATCAGCTAGCAAGCAGAAGGAAAAGGACTTGAATTTAGTTCTTCCTGATCCCCATACTACATCACTTCAGTAAGGGGATAGAATTTTTCCAATCCCCCTGATAGGAGCCACATTCTCTAATCTCATTTGTGGTAAGCTAAATACTGCCCTGCCCATAGAGATCCATGACCTAATCTCCAAGCCCATGAACATGTTACCTTCCACGGCAAACAGGCCTTTGCAGGGGCTCAAGAAGTGTGTGTGTCGGGGGTGGGAGGTTATGCAGGATTGTTAGAAAAGGGGGAGCAGGGCCGGGGCCGCAGCTCACTAGGCTAATCCTCCACCTGCAGCGCTGGCACACCAGGTTCTAGTCCCAGTCGGGGCGCCGGATTCTGTCCCGGTTGCTCCTCTTCCAGTCCAGCTCTCTGCTGTGGCCCAGGAGTGTAGTGGAGGATGGCCCAAGTGCTTGGGCCCTGCACCCGCAAGGGAGACCAGGAGAAGCACCTGGCTCCTGGCTTCAGATCAGCACAGTGCACCAGCTGCAGCGTGCCAGCCGTAGCAGCCATGGGGGTGGGTGGGGTGGGGTGAACCAATGGAAAGGAAGACCTTTCTGTCTCTCTCACTGTCTAACTCTGCCTGTCAAAAATAAATAAATAAATAAAAGAAAAGGGGGAGCAGGGGAGCAATCTAATCACAAAGGCCCATGTAAGTGAGAGGAGGAGGCAGGAGACTCCCTCCAAGATGTGATGACTAGAAGCAAGGTCAGAGCGGCACAATTGCTGGCTTGGAAGATGGAAAGAGGCCAGGAGTCCAAGAATCCAGGCAACCTCCAGAAGCTGGACAAGCAAACGAGCAGACTGTCCTCCAGCAGGAGAGCAGCCCTGCCAACTCCTTGATTTTAGCCCCATTTCAGGCTTCTGACCTCCAGAACAGTCAAACAAAGACGTCTGGGCTTTTTGTAAAAATTACTTTATCTGAGAGGCAGACAGATGGAGAGACAAGACAGACCAAGAGCTCCCATCTGCTGATTCACTCCCAAAATGCCCACAGTGGCTGGGGTTGGGCCAGGCCAAAGGCAGGAACTGAATCCAGGTCTCCCCAGTGGGTGGCAGGATCCAAGTACTTGAGCCGTCACCTGCTGTCTCCCAGGGAGCACGTTAGCATGGAGATGGCATTGGGAGCAGAGCTAGGATTTGAACTCAGTCACTTCAATAGGCACATGGACATCCCACGCATTTTAATCCCTCAGCCAAACACCTATCCTGTTACATGTAGTATTAAGCCACTAACAGCGTAGTGAAATAACAGAACCATGCTAATACAACGAGAGAGAAAGGGGTTTGTGCTATACCTTAGCTGTTCAGAAGCAGGCTTGCCAACTGTGAACTTGGGAAGAGAGAATCATTAGTTCCACTTGGAGAGAAAATTATAAAAGGTGAGGGAGTGACTCTCAGACAAAGCCTGCTCAGGGCAATAAAAACGGCTTCCTTGGTTGAACACACGAGGAGGTCATGTGCAGAAGCTCACAGCCAGTGAAGAAGGACACACACAGAACAGCAGCCACCGCCACTGCCTCCTTGAAGCCACTGGTCCACCCGTCCCGGGATGTGCTCTCAAGAGCATGTGATTCACACTCTCCCAAGAGAGTATTCAGGAGTCATATTATGTGTTCTGAGTTATCTTTTTTTTGGGGGGGGGGGGATTTCTCAGAAAGTTGGCAATACTGGTAGGGAACAGCAGGGAGAGACTGGCCAGCTCCTGGTCACCAGCCCAGTATGTTTAAGGCCATGGCTCAACACCACTCCTGGAGAAATCAAGTCATGATTAAATAGGAAATTCTGATGCCCTACTGAACCAGTTTGAAAAGCACTGGCAGGATGGCCAAGAGTGTGCCCAACCCAGAGCCAGAGGAGTCACATGGGAGACAAAACCTCTCTGGCTATCACCTAGTGGCCAGCATGTGACCTCTGGTGTCCAGGCCACACAGTCCCCAGCAGGCTCTGCACCATTCTACTGCAAGTATCCGTCCCTTGGTTCTTGCAATGGCCAGGAATCTGGTCCTCAGCCACAAGGACTGCTGTCCCCTTTCCAGTACCAAATGCCAACCGAGATGGCTCTGCTCTCCTAACTGAGGCTTTCTACCAGCAACTCCAACAGGTTGCAAATGTGAGGGAGAAAGGTAGCTCCAACTGACAGCTTGGCTCTCTCCATATGAGAATCGTCATCGAAATTACAGAAGTGGGCAGGCCAGATATTATTGCAGCAATCCGCCTTCCAGAACCCTGTAAATGCAGCCTCTCTGGCTTCCCTGCTCTATGCTTGCATGGCTATCAACTAAGATTAATTTTCTCAGTTACTCAACAAATTACTGAGCACAGATGGGCCCCGTGCCACCAGTGCTACAAAGAGGGTGCCGTGGCACTGCAGGAACACGAGAGGACAAGGTGACCTAGTCAAGGAAAGACCTCTCCAAGGAAAAGATGTTTGCACTGAAACCTGGAAAAAGACACTGGCTATTAAAAGGAGCTAGATGAGCAGCTCACTATCTCTCTGGGTATTTATCTACATTTATGAAATGCTTTGAAACCCAAAGGAAGGTATAAGAATGATACCAATGAATATAAATAGCCCTTTATGGTTTGTAAAGCATTTGTCCACGCATTATCCCAGATTCAACAATAGCACCAGAGAGACGGAACAAGAAGCGTCATGCCCTCCTTTTTAAAAATGAGGGAAGTCAGATTTAATGGCAGCTGGATGTCTTGCCAAGGTTACACATTAAGTCAAGGAGAAGACTTCAGCCCTATCTCACTCATTCCTCATTGCAAGCTCTTTTGATTACACAGTGCTCCCTTCCCATGGAAGCTAAGAAGTGCTAATATTTGGGAACAAAGGAAACACAAGTCATACCAAGTATGTGGCTGCTGGACTCACTAATTCACACAGCAGACCTCATGATGCAATGCCAGTGCCTAATGTAAGCACCATTGCCCCCCTTCACCTTCAACCAGGAGCCCCCAGCAAGCAGCAGAGTCAGGCTACCCTGGACTTAACACAGAAAGTTAAGTACCAGGAGCTGGGGGCAAGAGAAGGAACTGTGTTCAGTGGGTACTGTTTCAGTTCTAGAGATCTGAGGACAACTGTGAGAATATGCTTGCTACTACTGGACTGTACATTTCAAACAGTTAAACTTCATGATATGTGTTTTTAACTGCCATTAAAAAACCCTGAAAGCTTATTTAAAAAGAAAAAGATGCCAGGCTGGCGCCATGGCTCACTTGGTTAATCCTCCAGCTGTGGCGCTGTCATCCCATATGGGTGCCGGGTTCTAGTCCCGGTTGCTCCTCTTCCAGTCCAGCTCTCTGCTGTGGCCCGGGAGGGCAGCAGAGGATGGACCAGGTGCTTGGGCTCCTGCACCCGCATGGGAGCCCAGGAGGAAGCACCTGGCTCCTAACTTCAGATCAGCTCAGCACCAGCCGTGGCAGCCATTTGGGGAGTGAACCAACAGAAGGAAGAACTTTCTCTCTGTCTCTCTCTCTCTCTCTCACTGTCTGTAACTCTACCTGTCAAATAAAAAAGAAAAAGATACCTAAGAGAGAGATTATAAATTCAGAAAGAATACCAAGAAGGAGGGAAATCAACAAAGTCCAAAACACGTGGTTCAGAGTCCACATAGTGGGAGGGAGAGACCGGGCAGAAGCAGGAATGCATACACCTGCTTCAGCCTCAGCTTAAAGGACAACTGTGCATGCCCCCAGCAGATCCCTCCACTCCATGAAAAACGGAGAAGACTGGTCACCACCCATGTCTGCTGTCAGTGTGTGTACTTGTTTATTCACTCATCAGATACTTGTTGAGTGCTTATTCTCTACTGTGCTAATATCTTAAAAGCCCTCGGTAGGGTGCTAATAGTGTACAATAGACAAGACAGGTGCATGGACAACTATGTTCAGCATTAGGGAGGGGGAGGAAGCTAACGGAGCTAGAGCTTCCTCCCTGGGAACTGGAGCAGTTCTCACTGCCCAGCAACTGTCTTGTGCACTGCTCCAGAGAGGGTCAGGGAGAGATTCACATCCAAGATGCTTGGGAAGGCACTATACCTCTCACACAGGTAAGGCCCTGAGATCCAGATCACAACTGCTGCTCTCTGAGGCTTGCCCACTGCACTGGCCCAGCTGTGAAGCCTGTGTCTTCTGAAGCCAGGAGAGCACCCAGCAACCACAGCTTGCCGTGTCCGGCCCCATGTTAGCCTGGCACCGTTCAACACAAAAGGACAAAGTCAAGAATAGTTCTTTACATAGAGATCCCATGCCCTAGTTCTTGACAGCTGTAATTACAGCCAAAACAGCTTCTGCAAGGGAAAGAAGAAAAGAAAATAGCCGTCTGGACCTAGCAGTGAATTGTGCAGCTTGGGGTAAAACACACAATCAGAGCCCTTGCTATTAATGGTGCCCAGTCTAAACAAGTGACTGGACACCCAGACCAAACAACTTGCTGGCCAAGTAATTTCTCTCTCCAATTTAATGAGCTGCTCATTAAGCAGCTCACAGAAAGAGGACTGCAGGAAGAGCCACATGGGCCCCAAGGGCTGGCAGCCCCAAATCCCTCCAGATCCCATGACCAGCCAGCCCAACGCTACGCTCAGCCTTCCCCACTTCCAGGGACATTTCCCTGCACCTCTGTTCATTGCAAGGGTTGTGTTCCTGCCACTGGCTCCCTTCCTGGGAAGGGGTCATGTCCTATTTTTTTGGTTCTCAACTGGGGCCACAACTCATGAGCATCACAAAGAGCCTTCTGCAGGGTGACAAACAGGGCTGCACAGCCTTAAGTATGAATCACAACTCTACCAGTTAACCTGTCCATGGTTCTATATCCTTGTCTATAAAATGTAATAATATCCTTACCTCATCTGGTGTAGTTGTTAATAATAAATCATAAAATATCACATCAATATTAAAAAGCCTAACAAAGCACCTGAGATATAAACAATCATTACTAGTGCTAGCTTCTGTTATAGAGATATCACTTTCATAATGATAGTGATTTTTTTTTATTTGACAGGTAGAGTTATAGACAGTGAGAGAGAGACAGAGAGAAAGGTCTTCCTTCCATTGGTTCACTCCCCTAATGGCCACTACAGCTGGCACTGCGCCGATCTGAAGCCAGGAGCCAGGTGCTTCCTCCTGGTCTCCCATGCGGGTGCAGGGCCCAAGCACTTGGGCCATCCTCCACTGCCTTCCTGGGCCACAGCAGAGAGCTGGACTGGAAGAGGAGCAACCGAGACAGAATCTGGCACCCCAACCGGGACTAGAACCCCAGGGTGCCGGCACCGCAGGCAGAGGATTAGCCAAGTGAGCCACGGCGCCGGCCAATGATAATGATATTAGCAACAACATATAGCCTGTCCCTTGGTCAAACATGAACAACAAAAGTGCAGTTCTTTCTCGATGAAAACCCCAAGGACAGGCCAGCTCCAGGTCCAGCCCTTCATTCACGGCAGCAACAATGACAACTACGGTAAGAGCTGAAGCCCTTCCCAACAATGGTAACACCCCAAAGTACTCCCCAGCCATGGCCTCTGGGTTTTCCCCCTGAGCTAGAAGGCAAAGGAGCAGAAGAGGCCTGGAAATACTGAATGCCGAGCCTGCAGCCAAGGAGGTGATGCAATTTCCATGTTCTCATGAGACCAAGCAGAAAACACACTCGGGACACATGTCTTCCCTTTCCTAGACCCATGCGATACCTCACTGCAGCTCCCCAAGCCTCAGCTTCATCTAGAAAAGGAGGCTAACACTATTCCCCACTCCACAGATTGCTAGAGACACTAAGTAAAATAACTCATGTGGCAGTGCTTTGGGGGATGGCATTGAAGTACAGTGGGTTGATCCACCACCTGCAATGCCCCCATCCCATATCAGAGTGCTGGTTCCAGTCCTGGCTGCTATGCATCCAATTCAGCTTTCTGGTAATGTGCCTGGGAAGGCAGAAGATGGCCCAGAATGCTTGAGTCCCTGCCACTCATGTAGGAGACCTGGATGAGTTCCTGGCTCCTGGCTTTGACTTGGCTCAGACCTGGCTGTGGCCACCATTTGGGGAGTGAACCAGCAGATGGAAGATCTCTCTTTCTCTTTCTCTCATTCCTTACCTCCTCTCCTTGCTAATATGCCTTTCAAATAAATAACTATTTTTTAAAAAAAGTACTTGAAAGCTACTTATTATGTCCATGAAGTATAGTATGACTGTAATTAACAGTCATCTCAATAAATTCAATTAAAAAATGCTGAAAGACTAGGAGGATTGAGTCAGTGAAAAGATAATTTTATCAAGCTGATGAGCTGCTATAAGAAACGGCAGCAAACACGCTAATTTCCTCCCCAGCCCTGCTGTCCCTGAGTTAAGATGTCTGTTGATCAGATGAATTGGCTGAAAGAAAACCAACAAATCAAAATGAAGCTCCAGCCTGGGTCCCACATTTTCTGCTTACATGAGTAGCTATCCTAACACACATAAAGGACAATCGCCCAAACGAGGCTGCTTCCAGGGATGATCGATCCAGCCCCTTCCATCACCAATTCTCGCTAAAAACACCATCAAAATCCATGTGGCTAGTCCTAAACATGCCCCTGACATGCACAAGTCTAGGGTAATTTCTTCTGCTCCAGGGAAGAGGACATGGACAAATTCCTTCACAGTACTCAGAAGGTAGTTTAATTCTTGTTCTGTCTCTGCTCTGCACATCCGAGTTGGACAGCAACAGGCTGGAATGTTGACCAAGCCCTCTTAGAGTACACAGAATAGCAGAAGGGAATGCACACACTCCCAGAGCTAAAGCAGATGACAAGGAGATTTGGCAGAAATCCCACATTTAATCCTAAAAATTCAACTCAGTCTCACATTCCATACCATAGCAAGTTGCCCTTTTTGAATGTTTTTAAGCCAACCACCAGATAATTCCCAAGGCTTTGCCCTAAAATCTTTGCATAATAATGATACTTCACCATTCTCTTCCACTACTAGGCCAGTCATCTCACAGCTACAGGATAATAGGTGTCTCTATTGGAAGAGCTTCGGGCTACAAGAGAGGGAGATACTATCCCTCCAGACATCATGTTCATTCTAACTTTGGCCTTTTATCAAGATCTACCACCCCACTCAGAAGAGCTCCCCAGATGACACAGGGAGAAGGGATGCACCCACCCATTCGGCACCTCCAGCACCATGTAAAAGGGCCAGCACTAAGGTGCTGAATCCCAGCTCCACACAACCCACCTCCGGCCACTCACCCGTATCCGGCGCATGGCGGCCACGATCTCCACCCTGCTGTTGGGCCTTGGCACATCCAGGCTTCCTACGTACTGTGGAGAAGAAGCAAACACTTAGTGAAAAGAGGGATGGCGAATGTCCCAAATCACAGAATGTTAGCAGTGGAAGGGCCTTTGGACATCACCTAGCCCCTCTGCCCATTTTATAGATGAGAAACTGAAGAGCCAGGCAGGTGTTTTGTGGGGTCGATGTTGTGGCGCGGCAGGTAAAGCTGCTGCCTGCAACACCGGCATCCTATATGAGCACCGGTTTAAGACCCAGCTGCTCTATTTCCAATCCAGCTCCCTGCTAGTGCACCTGGGAAAGCAGTGGAGAATGGCCCAAGTTCTTTGGTCCCTACCACCCATGTGGGAGACCCAGATGGAGTTCCAGGCTCCTGACTTCTGCCTGGAGCAGCTCCAGCTCTTATAGACATTTGGGAATTAAATCTCTGCCTTTCAAATAAATAAATCTTTGGGTGGGGGGGGGAGGGGAAGCAGGTGTTTTGTTTGGAGGCTATTCCTAAGTTTATAAAAACCAACTTAACCAGAAATTATTGCTTCCTTTTTCCCCCTGGTCTTACTCAGAGGTGCAGCAGAGCACGGTGTTTAGCCAAGCAGGCTTCCAAACCCGAAAGTCCCCAATGTGAGGACTTTCCCTCCAATATCTTTACAGCAAGGCGCTCTGCCTTTCATTGCCCTAGAATTTTAGCATGCATAAAGTGGAATTTCAGGGAAGATAAAATCTCTTATACAAAAGTGATTTATAAACACTAATGCACTCAAAAATATACATACTTTTTTTTCAATTAATGGAACTTCACCGAGATAGCCCCAGATGTTTAGATGTTTTGGAAATCATACACATTTGAGTGAGTTCTTGATTGGAGTAAAGAAAATGGATTAATATTTAAAAAAAAAAAAAACTTTAACCTGATTATATCCCCAAGTTATTTTCCAAGCCAAAGTATAGGTGTGTTAATGTTTAATATATGCACACTTTCTTGCTGTAAACTATTCAAACAATGCAGAAACATGCAGCATAAAAGAAGGAAGTCCTCACTCTCAACAGTTGGATGCTTAGCTCCCTATGTACTGAGGAACATATATTCACAGACACAAATGTAAAAAGGTTCATATTACTTAAACGTCTCTGCAATTTGGTTTTTAAACTTTAAGTATGACCTGGGCACCTTTCCCTGCCATTGTATGCATTTCCCTATCACATAGCATTCAATGGTTCTTCTGCCTATGACCACATTTTTAAGATTTATTTTTTATTTACTTGAAAGACTGAGTTATAGAGGAGAGACCGGAAGAGAGATCAATCTTCCATCTGCTGGTTCACTCCCCAAATGGCTGCTGCAATTGCCAGGACTGAACTAGGATAAAGCCAGGAGCTAGGAACTTCTTCTGTGTCTCCCACATGGGTGTAGGAGCACAAGCACTTGGGTCATCCTCTGCTACTTTTCCAGGTGCATTAGCAGGGAGCTGGATCAGATGTAGAGCAGCAAGATCTCAAACCGGCACCCAGTGGGATGCTGGCATTGTAGGCAGAGGCTTAACATGACCACCTAAGGTTATGCCACTGTTAACGCATCCAGGAGCAACCTCACCCATACCACTGAGCTCATCCAGCTCGTTCTTTAGGTTGGCTCCTAGAAGTGAGGATGCGGGGTCAAAACTACAGATACTCCATAGATGCCATTCTTTATAACAATCAAACAAGAAAAGGGAAGGACAATGCAACATTTATTATGTACATATGATATTAACCCCTTCATGTACCCCACCCTAGTACACACTGACCCACTGGGATTTGGCTTTTCTTTTTTTACACATACATAATATAAAACAGCCCAAAAGATCTCAGAAATTAACAGCCCCAGAATAATTTGAAGGTTCAGCCAAGCAAAAACCATACGAATAAGAAAAGATAAAAGCTGAACAAGCACCTGTTCAGGAAAGGTATTTCCTGCATTTCCAAGACCAGCAAGGGAGAGGTGACATAGCTACTGCATCTTGCAGTGGTGGACGAAGCCACAGAGATCTGACAGTGTGGGCAGAGTTAACTGTGGCTGGCATTGTTCTATGCTGAGCTCTGCTGAGGCTGCATACCCTGTCCCTATGTTGGTGATACACACACAGTCGGGAATGGTGTGAGGCCTGGATGGTGACAACCCATCCTCAAAAGGCCTCCAGCCAAAGGGCAGTTTCTACATGCCTTTTCTTAGATGCTGCATGGCTGCTGGCTCCTGTGCTGACTTGGTGCGGTTGGGAACACAAGCTTCAGGGGCTCACATCTCAGCCATCAGGACCTCAGGACCAAGCAAGGTCACCAGTTACACAAGAGCTTGTGTGCCTCCACAGTCCTCCCACACTGACCCCTGCTAGGCCACCACCCTACCCCATCTCTCCCTCCTCAGGGAGGGTATGCCTGGCCTGAGAATGCCGGAGCAGCAGAAAAATCGGAGTGCAGCAGGACAGGTGCAACACGATATGCTGGAGGGTGAGGGGTGGCAGCTTTCTAGCCTTGGCCAGGGTTTCCTAGCAAGGAGGGCAGAATTCTGCATGTGAAGAAGCTACACTGACACAGGCAACATCTTCATCACCCCATGAGTGCCTACTTCACTCTGTCAGCCCCATACCCCCCCCCACACACACACAGCAGGGCATGTGTGTTCCCTTGCCCCACACACCCACTAACACATCACACCCACACCACACACTCGCTCACTCTCCCTGCCTTTCTTCCCTCCCAATCATGTGAAGAAACCACTGCTCTGCCTTTCTGAGAATGTATCCACCATGGTAACCCAACTCCACTAGAGCTGCACCTGAGGCTCAGGCAAAGGGACCACAGGGATACACAAAGCAGGATTCAGGCAAAAGCTCCCAGACAAAAGCTAAACATCCACACTAATGACATGAATCACAAAGAGAATAGAAATGCCAGGGAAGCCCAGCAAGGGTTGGAGAGCCTACACCTCAGGCAAAACCAGAGGCCTTGGGAAGAGAATAGCAACTTTCTACCATGCCACTAAAAGAAAGAGCTTCTCACCAAGGAACCATTACCACCTTCACACTAACCTCAGTCTGCCTGGAGCCTCTCACACACACCAAGAGTGAGATAGTCTGAGACCAGACCCACTCAGAGAAAGGTGGTCCTTACCCAGCTCAACCTCAGTGGCCAAGCTCACCATCATTCCTCAGATGGCTCCCAGTGAGAAGTCAGCTCATAGGAGTGATGCAGTTCAGGCCTGGGAGCCAACAACCTTCCTCCAGTGACCAACCCAAGCCAATCCCCTGTTTGCCAAGGCTAATGATGACGAGAGGTTGCCACTCAGAAATGGCACTTCCTTTACTGCCCCTTCTGCAGGACACTGGTCTCCAAGGGTACCTAGGACAACTAAGGAGGTTTGTCCTGATGCTTGGGAATTGAATTGTTCCCCAAATAGAAACTCATGCTTTTCTTCCTCTTCATTCCCCACCTCACGTTCCTCCCTAGCCCTCCTCATCCTGATTAACAGCCCCCAGGAATCCATCAGTCATTCAGGCCTGAACCCTGGAAGTCATACTCAAAGGGGCTTCTCCTTTATCCATCATAGCTAATCAGTAAGTACCACCTTTCAATTCTCACCCTCTCACCTCTGTCTACACTGCCACACCTGATCCCAGAAAACCTTCTCTTACTGAATCCACAGATGACCTTCTCACTGGTTTTGTCACTGCCCCACCCTCCACCCCCCAAACTCTTTAAAATTCAAATCAGATCATTTTATTGCCTTGCTTGAGAACCCCCCAAGTTTGTATCCATCTTCTCTAAAGACGGTTATCAATACCCCCAGCAAGGCCTACATAGCCAGCATGGTCCAGCTTCACCTCACACCAATGACTTCTCCCGTTACTGGGGAGTTCCTCAGTCACAGCACATCATCTCACATTCCAGGGCTTCTCCACATGGCTTCCTGTGCACAGAACCCTCCTCTTCTACCCACCCTCCCCAGTGCCTCCAACATCCGTGACTCTACAGATCCCTGCTTCATCTTCACCCTCCCCACTTGCTCAGCCCCAGGAAATGAGAGATGCCTACATAGAGGACTCCCATCTCCCTACAATTCCGCTTTACAGCACCAACACATGGCTAAATATATACTGCACCCAACACTGGCCAACTACCACAGGTCCAGGCTCATGGGTGGTTTATGACCAGCGGCAATCCTCCAAGAACAAGTGCATAGTTACCCCCAGTACTCATGGGAGAATGTCTACTCAGAATAGGGACCAGGGGCCAGAGCTGAGTCCTGAATTGCTGCCTGGTGCCCCAGCATTGGTGGCATTAGCTTGCTTCCTCCAGCTGTATAGTCCTGTTGGGGTTCTATAAACACATCTGCCTTTTATCCAAGTAACTGCAATGAATCTGAGCCAAACGCTCCTACAGTAGTAGCACAAGCAATTCCTGGCTTACCAAGAGATGGTGGTACACTAAGTCTCCCTGTTGGTGAATTTTTAACCACCTGGCATTCTGTTGGACTTCCATAGCCACCTTGGAGGAATTCCTGCTTTAAGACATAATTCAGGCTGGCGCCGTGGCTCAACAGGCTAATCCTCCGCCTTGTGGCGCCGGCACACCAGGTTCTAGTCCCGGTCGGGGCACCGGATTCTATCCCGGTTGCCCTTCTTCCAGGCCAGCTCTCTGCTGTGGCCAGGGAGTGCAGTGGAGGATGGCCCAAGTCCTTGGGCCCTGCACACACATGGGAGACCAGGAGAAGCACCTGGCTCCTGCCTTCGGATCAGCGCAGTGCGCTGGCCGCGGCGGCCATTGGAGAGTGAACCAACGGTAAAAGGAAGACCTTTCTCTCTGTCTGTCCCTCTCACTGTCCACTCTGCCTGTAAAAAAAAAAAGACATAATTCAGGGCCTGTATTCAGAATGTCTCTCATAGAGCTGAAGGGGGCAACAAGGCAAAGGAATTAAAAAAAAAATACCAAGGCTAATTTTTTTCATTAACATCTAGAAAGAAAAAAATACAATAAGGAAGATGCAAAATGCATAAGTATCAAAATATGAGACTATGTGTTTTGTTTGTGGCTTTATCTTCTGGGTAAGCAGATATTAATGGCATACAAAATTAACCAAAGGACTTCAGATATTACAAGTCTGTGGACAGCCTCAGTCTCAGCACTAGTTTGTGTATTTGCCAGATTTTCATCACTACAATGAAATACCTAATCAAGCCACTTAGGAAGGAAGGAGGCTTATTTCAGCTATTCTGGTGGTCACAGCCCAAGACTGGGCAGCTTCACCAGCTCTGCATCTGGTGATGGCGTTCCTGCTCACAGAGTTCCAGGATGACACAGAGCCTCAGGTGGGAAGAGGGGGGACTTACCTGTCTATCTCTCTCCTCACAAACCACCCATCATTCCAGCCTGGGGACGCCACCCTAACATCCTAACAGAACCCAATCAGTTCCCAAAGGCCCACCTGCAAACACCATCACTGGATGAAACTTCCACCTTTAGTATCATAAAGACAACGTTTTGGAAACCAAGCCCTCGATACACGGGACTCTGAGGGACACCCAAACAATACCCAGACCGTGGCAGCTAATATCTCATGTAGTGTTTGGATTGCCTTGCTTCCAGCCCATTTTGTGGAGATTAACTTCTGAAGACCATGATAAACTGTAGTGTCTCCTGGTGCATGAATTGTAATACAAAAAGCAATAAAAGCAAAACAGCTTGAAACATTCACCAATGTAATATAATCAACACCCATAGACTTAGACCTCCCGCCATCATGTTCCTCTGGAAATTTGCCTTATTCATTATGCTTCTGTCAAGTGTTTCCAGAGACAAGGTGAAACTGTGGACAGCAATCACAAATAAGTGCATCAGATGATTCTGCTTCTGATAAGCCTAGAGTAGCTGTTATCAGAGTAAACCTCCTACAGATAGCAAATATGAACTCTGAACAAGACACAGAGAAACAGAGATGGTGGTACACTAAGGCATTTGGTACAGTGGTTAAGTCACCACTTGGGATGCCCACATCCCATGCCAGAGTGCCTTGACTGGGGTCACAGCTCCTCCTCTGCCTCTGATCCACCTTCCTGCTAATGCACCCTGGGAGGCAACAGGTGATGGCTCAAGTACTAGGGTTCCTGCCATCCACATGGGAAACCAGATTGAGTTCTTGGCTCTTGGCTTTGGCCTGGCCCAGCCCTAGCTGTTGCATTCATTTGGGAAGTAAATCAAGATAGAAGATTAATATCTCTCTCTCTTTCTCTGTGTGTGTGTGTACATAATTGTCTCTCTCTGCCTTTCAAATTTCTTAAAAAGATATAGAAATATAACTTTCATGGAATGCAAAACACAAAAAGTGACCCATGTCATGAACTATAGGCACTAGTTAATAATATATCAGTACTCACTCATCAGATTCAACAAACGAGCCACACTAATGAAAGATATTAATAAGGGAAATTGTGATGGGGTATGGGAACCTTCTGAACTTGCCATACAATTTTTTTGTAAACCTGAAACTGCTCCAAAGAAAAAAGTCTAATAATTAAACTAAGTCAGAAGTCTGAAGGTCCTGGAGACATCAAAATCAGGTCAAGATTGGCAGGTGATCGCCTCTCCAAGAGAAGGGAACTCCACCCAGTGAGACCTGGGTTTGTGCAGGTTTTCACCTGGCAGCACAACCCCACAGGGCAGTCAGCTGCCTGGAGCTCAGGTGGAAAAGTTCACCGCAGTGTGGGCAGCTGGACATGCAGAGGAGCTTGGGAAGTGGGGCAGAAATCCTGGGCAGGAAGGAGTCACCAAGAGGGAGGCCCCAAACTCATGTGGAAACACCAGCCAGGTCCTTGGGTAGCCCCCAAGGTGCACAGAACACAGAAGACTCAAAGGAGCCGAACAGAAAGGTGCAACTAGAAAAACAAGGAACTACCTGAGTGGGCACTGTGGCTGCTGCCTACCTCGGGATTTAAGAGCAGTCAAGTTCAATGCCATTAAGCAGAAGAAAACACTCTATGACAGCAGGATCATGTGCCCTGAGTCTATCAGAAGCCACTGGCTGACCAGTGCAGGCAGGGCCCCAGGGAGGACAAGGCCCCCATCAACGGCATAATGAACAGGTCTCTCATTCCCAGCTCACAGCTCCTCTCTGAAAGCCGCACAGTTCTACAGCCTCAGCCCACAGCACCAGCCACGTGAGACTCAGGAGTGACCCCCTCCTGCACAGAGGAGGACAGTGAGACCCGAAGCAGCTAACAGACGGCCGAGAAGGGTGCCAGTTCTCCCCCAAGCTCCCAGCTTCTAGTCCAGGAGCCTGCCCTGCATTCTTCCCAACTCTCTCTCTCGGGGGTCCCAAAGCAGATACGGCTTCTATTCTGTCACCCTGTCACTCCTTGCGTCCTGTCCTCGCTCCAAAACACACACAAGCATGAAGAGATCTGGTAGCCTGCAAATCACCAGGTGTGATGTGCTCATCTGAATGAGTCCTTAACCCATCCTCTGCCCTCATACCCTCTAGAAACGCACAACCATAGAAGCAGGGGACTTCAAACCCAAAAGCAACCTTAGAAATGAAGTCCGGCCGGCGCCGCGGCTCACTAGGCTAATCCTCCGCCTAGCGGCGCCGGCACACCAGGTTCTAGTCCCGGTTGGGGCGCCGGATTCTGTCCCGGTTGCCCCTCTTCCAGGCCAGCCCTCTGCTGTGGCCAGGGAGTGCAGTGGAGGATGGCCCAAGTGCTTGGGCCCTGCACCCCATGGGAGACCAGGAAAAGCACCTGGCTCCTGGCTCCTGCCATCGGATCAGCGCGGTGCGCTAGCCGCAGCGCGCCGGCCGCGGCGGCCATTGGAGGGTGAACCAACGGCAAAGGAAGACCTTTTTCTCTGTCTCTCTCTCTCTCACTGTCCACTCTGCCTGTCAAAAAAAAAAAAAAAAAAAAAAAAGAAATGAAGTCCAACGTTACTATACAAAAGAAAGATCAAAGAACCGACAAAAAGTATTTAGCACTGCCAGGTAGCCTGCCAGCACTAATGAATGTTCAGACTATTACAAGCCCAACTAAATGGCTCTCTTGCATGCCACTCTGTGGCCTTCCCAGCATTTAATATGGTGTGCAAGTGTGAGGTTTGTCTCATTCAGCAGTTACAGTCCCTCTCTGAAGAGTGTGAGCTCCTTGAGAGCAGGGACCTGGCCCTCTTATATTCCCTTAGAACAGGGCCTGGGAGAGTACACTCAGAGATCTGCTCAAAGGGAACTGGAGCCCACAGGAGTTACATGCCTTTCCCAGAGACCTGGTCCGTTCACGGCAGAGCCAGAGCTAAGAAGCCCATTCTCCAGGGTCACGCCCCCTGCTCCAAAGGGACAGCCCTTCCCTGCCTGCAGAAACCCCTCTCGCTCTTGAGCAGCTGAGCTCCTGCTGAGCGGGATTATGAATGTGACCTGGGTGAAAGTTCTCGCCTCATTTAGCATGGAACAAAGCAGCATTAACTGCAGTGGCAGGAGCAGTCCCAGATTCCAGGGCACAGACTCAGCAAACGACCTTCTACTAAAGGCTCTGGGGGAGGGGAGGCGAAAGAGTACAGTTGCCTGCTCGGGATGTCCCACAACCCACTTGGAGGCCTGCTTTATGCTCTCGGGGTGTGGAGGTATAGAGGGGCAGGGGTAAGGGCAGGAAGCTGCAGCGGACACTGGCCAGCGCCCTCCCTCTCCACAGCAACCCAGACAGAAGCCTCGGTGCAGATCCACTCCCCCCACCACACGCACTTGCTCCCTCACACCAGACAGGCTTCCAGAATGCTAGAAATGCAGCTGCACACCACGTCTTTATTTATTTGTAGCCTAAGAGGAATGAAGCACTTATATTTCCTCCCCTCGCTCCCAGCCCATTGAAAAAGGAAGTACTATTTGAAGGCCATCTGATGTGACTGTGTCACTATTGATCAGTAGCTCAGCGGGGGCTGCCGAACGTGCCGGAGATCACAGCAGAATCCTTCCTGCTCCTTAACATGAAGGGGCTGGCCACAAAATAATCATGGTGACTTGTCTTTATGCTAATGACTCGCGAGTCTCTAAAAGGGACAGAGGGAAGCATGGAATCATCCACCGTGACCGTGGACCTTTCGGTTCTTTTAGTCTCCATCAGCTAGAGCTTAGTTGGTTTGGCCTGATGAGTTTTCTTTATTATGATGAAAGAGGCAGCAAAGAGGAGAGAAAAAAGCAGTAAGACAGAGCAACTGTTCTGGCCTTTCAGCTGTTAGCTCCGAAACAAAAGTCTCAGAGGAACCATGACATCTCTGGCTCGTGCGACAGAGGCAGTGATGGGGCAAAGGCAAGGGTAACATCCCAGGCAGCTGGCACCTCTGCCACACCTACCTGGGTTGCTTAGTTGGTCAACAGGCTACTTCAATGGAATAAAAAAGAAGAGGGAGAAAGTTGCAAGCTATAATGAGAGGCTGTAATTAAATCACCCATAAAACAACCAGGTAAACTGAACACTTCAATATCAATTCAAATCCAATGGCAGAGTTTAAGTGACCTTAACCACCATTTGATCTGATGCTTCACTTGATAAAAGAGACAAGTTGGGCCCAGAGAAAGAAAGCAGACAAAGCTTTCTGAGTGGCAGAATACAACCATTGTGGCTCCGCCTGCCCTGTGCTGCCACACTGATGCTTGAGGAGGAAACAAGCAGTCAGAATGAACAAGCTAAAGTCCCATTAAGGCCTGGTTCACTGAATTAAACTCAAATTGACCTGGATAAGGAAACCTGTGCAGACACCTAAATGGTGATGAGGTTGAAAACAAACCAATAAAAAATTTATGGGGCACTAAGACTTGCAGGAAAAGGACCAGGAAAGCCCACATGATTCATTCAAATGACACTAGGGGGTCAGGGGATCAGTACTGTGGCACAGCAGGTAAAGCTGCTGCCTGCAGTGCCAGCATCCCATATGGTCATCGGTTCAAGTCTCGGCTGCTCCACTTGTGATCCAGCTTCCTGCTCATGTGCTTGAGAAAGCACTGGAGGATGGCCCAAGTGGTTGGGCCCCTGCACCCATGTGGGAGACCTGGAGGAAACTCCCAGCTTCCGGCTTCAGATTGGCTCAGCTCTGGCCGTTGCGGCCATTTGGGGAGTAAACCAGCAGATGGAAGACTTTCTCTCTCTCTCTCTGCCTCTGCCTCTCTGTAACTCTGCCCTTCAAATTAATAAAAATAAATCTTTAAAAAAATTTTAAAAATTATGCTGGGAATGAAACTGAAGGTATTCATTAGTGCAAATGGATCAATGACACTGAAAGAGGAGAAAGAATCCCACTATTGGAGACCAACAGGAGACTGAAGAAAGAGAGATGAGAAGAGATGATGTAGATGATGTAGACAGGGATCCCTCATTCTTCATATAAATAAAGGAATTAAAGTAAGCAGTCTGGGGCAGCACTGCCATTCTTACCTGCTAACCACTTAAACTTTCCAAGCTTTTGCTCACCCATGGAATATATCCAGTATCTATCCTACCTACATGTCAGACGTGTCATAGAGTGAAAAGTAGATAATGCAGATCAATGTTTTATAGTTTATAAAATGTTATATAATCATAAGGAAACAAAATTCTTTATATATTACCAAAGTCTTGCTTTGTGGAACAATGAGATCTTGAAGACACAGAATTCATAGCTTTATGATAATCCCCCCCCCTTTGAATTCTCACTAATGACTTACACAAGGCAAGGTGATCCAAAATATCAGAGTTAATGAAAGGGTGAAATCTATCAATGAGTCTCTACAGGGTCAAAGAGGAAGGAAGGGAGAAGGGGTAAACGGCAGAGAGTATCACCAGCAACCCGACCACTCACAACTGACAAATGCCCCACCTCCCATTCCTCACCAGGAGAGGCTACGCTGCTCACAGATCCTCAAGGGAACGCTCAGTGTTAAGTAAACATTTTGTCACACTAAAAAAGCTGTGATCAGGAAAAGTCTTCCTGCAGTTTCAGATGACAGTCATTAATCATTTATCAGTCCTACCACTGAATGAAATCTCACACATGAATAAAGTTTTCAGAAAACTGGCACGTACCCATTTAAATAGCGAAGTTTTCTATGTTATAAATTCTTGGTTAGAAATTCTCCTAAAATATATCATACACTCCTTAACAAATAAAATTCCACAAACCAAAATTCAATGTATTTCTTTAGGATTCAGAATAACTATTATGTACATAATTTAATGTATATGCTAGAAATCAGCAGCAGTACAAGCAGATATGGCTCAAAACTCCTACTATACTTTTGAATCCCTACAGCTGGTTTTAAGATTTTTCTACGGTTTCCTACACTCTTCACAGAAAGAATGATAATCATACACTATAAATGCTTCTTCTTTTAACAACAACTGTCCCCAAATCTTCAAGATAGTACTAGCAAAATAAATCCAGCAATATAGAGGATTATACACAATGACTAAGTGGGATTTGGTACAAGGAAAGGTTGGTTCCTGCTACTGTTTGAATGTATCCTCCAAAAACCCCTATATTGAAAACTTAATCTTCAAATGCCTATGTGACCTGTGCCTAGAGGTGGGACCTTTGAGAGATAATTAGGTAGGGGTGAGGTTTTGAGGGCAGGGCTCCCACAATGAAGAAGAGAGAGAAGCAAGTTTGCTCCATGTCACGTGACACCCACCACCACCTGATCATGCACCTCAACGGTCTGCACCAGAGGCCAAGCAGATGCCAGCACCATGCTCACACTTTCCAGGCCATACGACAATGAAAAGATGCTTGATAATCACTAGTCATTTGAGGAGTGCAAATTAAAATCAAACTGAGGCATCACTGCATACCAACCATGATGGCTACAATAAAACAGAGAATAACAAGTGTTGGTGACAATGTGAAGAAGCTGGAACCCTGATAGAATGCTGTGGGAGATAGTGCAACCACTTTGGAAACCAGCTGGCAAGCCCTCAAAAAGCTAGTATAGGAACCAGCAATTCCAACCCTAAGTATATACCCAGGAAAAATTAAAACATATGACCACACATAGACTTGTCCACAAACGTTCACAGTAGCATTATTCATAATAGTCAAAAAATGGAAAAGGCCCAAATATCTACTAACTTATAATTGGGTAAAGAGAATGTGGCAAATCTCTATAATGGAATATATTCAGCAATTAAAAGGGATGAAGTACCAATGTGTGCCACAACAGGGATGTACCCCAAAAACATGCAAAGAGAAAGAAGTTAGTCACAAAGGCTATGTATTTTATGGTTCCTTTATGGAAAATGTTCATAACAGGCAAATACAGAGAAACAGAAAGTAGATTATCAATTGCCTAGAGTATGAGGAGTAACTGCTTATGGTTCAGGTTTTCTTTTGGTGATGATGAAAACGTTCTAAAATTACATTGTAGGGGCTGGCGCTTTGCTGTAGTGGGTAAAGCCACTGCCTGCAGTGCCGGCATCCTATATGGGTGCCGGTTCGAGTCCTAGATGCTCCACTTCCAATCCAGCTCTCTACTATGGCCCAGGAAAGCAGTGGAAGATGACCCAAGTCCTTGGGCCCCTCCACCCACATGAGAGACCCAGAGGAAAATCCTGGCTCCTGACTTTGGATTGGTGCAGCTCCAGCCATTGCAGCCACTAGGAGAATGAACCAGCAGATAGAAGACTTCTCCTTCTCTCTCTCACTACCTCTGCCTCTGCCTCTCTGTAACTCTGCCTTTCAAATAAATAAATAAATCTTTTTTAAAAATTGTGTTTTAAAACATTGTGGCAATGGTTGCACAATTATGTCTACACTAAAAACCACTGAAGTGGACAAATGAGTCAAGTCCCTGATCTGCTTCTGATTTCACCTTCCTACTAACTCTAGCCTAGGACACAGCAGGTGATTAGTCAAGTACTTGGATCCCTGAAGTCCACACAGGAGGTCCAGACCCATTTTCCAGCTCCTGGTTTCAGCCTAGTCCAGCCCTGGCTGTTGCAGGCATTGGGGTAGTAAAACAGTAGATCAGACATATCTCTCTGCCCCCTCCGCATCACCTCTGTCTGACTGCATTTCAAATGAATAATTTTTGACAATTTTTTTAGAATCTGAATATTAATTTTTTAGTATTGTAAGATTACAGCTATTTCATTTCATATTCTTACTCCCCAAAACATCAAAATAGAACAGAAGGTCACAGATAAGATGATTTCTACATCAGATGGCATCTTAAGAACAGTCCAACCTCCATTCCATTTCTGGGACTGCCTGGGCAATCCAGGTTTCACTGAGGTGGTCCCAAAACACAAATACCACCAATCTTCCAGGCAGAAATTTTAATGACATATCAAGGAAAAATCAGATCACACATTTTCCAACTTACAAATTCCAAGTATTCAAAGTTCCTGATTGATGGGGAAAAAAAAGACAAAACATCATGTGTGATTCCAAACAAAGGAAGAAGTTGGGGCAGCTGTGTAGCATAGCCAAGTTAAGCTGCCATTTCCAATATCCCATGTCAGAGTACCTGTTCTAGTCCTGGCTGCTCCACTTTCAAACTATCTACCTGCTAATGCACCTGGGAAAGCAGAAGATGGCCCAAGCACTTGGGCCTTGCCACCCAAGTGGGAGACCTGGATGGAGTTCTGGACTCTTGTTTTCAGCTTGACCCAAACCAGCCATTGCTGCCATTTGGGGAATGAGCTAAAGGGTGGAAGACTGCTCTGTCAATTGATCAACCTATATCTATCTCTTTCTCTTTCTCTTTCTCTTTCTCTTTCTCTTTCTCTTTCTGTCTCTCTTGCTCTTCTCTCTCTTTCCAGCATTGTTGTCATTTGGGGAGTGAACCAGCAGGTGGAAGATATCCCTGTCTCACTCAGCCTGTCAAATAAATAAATCTTTAAATTAAAAATTTTTAAAAAAAGAAAGAAATACAGAGCTGACATTAAGCCTAAGAGTTAAGACATTGTGTCTCACATCAGAATGCCTGGGTTCACTTCCCAGCTTCTGCCCATGATCCTGGCTTCCTACCTGTGCAGACCCTCAGAGGCTATGGTGATGCCTTAAGTAACTGGGTTCCTGCCTGAATGACATATCTGGATCCTGGCTCTGGTCCTGGCCCTGATCCAGTACTGACCATTATTGGCATTTGGGTTCTGAATCAGCAAATGGGAGATCTCTCTGTCTCTCTCACTGTCTAAGAAATAGCACCATTAGAAATTTCTCTCTTAATGCAAGTTGAAATTGGCCTCCATACAGATTTAGAGTCTGCCCTCTCATCAAATATATAGAAAGATTTATCATCCTGGTGGCCCTAGACCCTCTTTTCTGTACATTATAGCTCTTTGCATCCTCACAGTCCAAAGGACATTATGGATAAAGCTTCATCATTCTCAAAAAACACATCTCGTGGCCCACCAGCCCTGCCAAGTATTACCATGAGTACCCTCTGGCAGGCTAAGGCAAAGCAGAGAGCAGTTTAAAAGCAATAAATTAAAGGAAAACAAAGTAAACAAGCAGAAGGAAGAGCACAAGAGAGAAAAACTAAAGAGATGTCTAAGGTCAGCTCCCAAGAGGCAGTCCTTACAGACTGAGCTTCCAGCTGATGGCCACTAAACTCTGAATAGAAGCAGTTTTCAAGAACTCCAGGTGCACACTATGCTGCATTGATTTTTCTCTTTTTTATTTTCATTTATTTGACAATCAGAGACACAGCTCCCACCTGCTAGTTCATGCCACAGATGTCCACAATGGCTGGAACTGGGCCAAGACACAGCCAGGAACCAAGAATTCAATCCAGCGATCCCATGCCACTTATTTGGGTCATCCTCATTCCTTCCTAGTATCTGCATGAGTGAGAACCTGGACACAAGCTGGGACCAGGTCTGGGCTGAAGTCAGGAACTCAATCTAGGTCTCCCATATGGGTAGCAGGAACCCAACTACATGGGTTGCCAGCCAGGATCTATGCCAGGAGGAAGCTGGAGTCAAGAACTGGCACTGGGATCCAAACTCAGGCACTCCAGCTCGGGAGACGAGCATCTCAACAGCATCTTAACTGCTAGGCCTAGGGCCTGCCCCCCCCCCCCCCCCGCATTGATTTTGGACAGTATAGAAGAGACGATACCGGTTTCCTTTATCACACACACAGTTGAGAAGATAGTAACATGGAAAGGGGAAAATGATGCAGAGACAGAGCAGCTGTCAACAAGACCAGCTCAGGCAAGTTTGTGTAAGGGGATCTTTCACCTCTCTGCTGTTCATCTTTCCAGGTGCCCCTTATGCAGCCCTGCTCACCGTGTAGTACCAATCCTCTAGACAATTTCCCCACCCAAACCTCCTTGTTCGGTGTCCCAAGTCCTCGGCCTTATCTAAGGCCACACCACTCTGAATGTGCCTGATCTTGGCGCCCAAGGCCTCGGCCTCTCTCCATTCCATACAAAAGCTAACTAATCAGAGAAACAAATCCAAGTTAGCACAACACAAGGAGCAAACAGCCCAATTTATTAGTCCCACCAAATGACACATTAATACATTACAGCAGCTCCCAGAAACCAAATATCCTGAGAGGCTATTTGGTCATTGGAATTCCCAGAACTAGACAGAAGATCAGCAGAGTGAATATCTAGAGACACAGATGTAGATTAACCACAGCCTTCAAACCACGATATGGAAGCTTACATTTATTCTGGATACATGATGGCCCTAAACAGACACCTACAGGGACTAGAATTAAAGGCTCTTCAGGGTGGTAATAAGGTAGTGGAACCTGGGCTTTGGAATCAGATCTGGATAGAAATAAGAGCTTCAGTTTTTTTCTTCTATAAAACATATCATCGGGCTGGTGCTGTGGCACTGTGGTGCAGAGGGTTAAGCAGCCATCTGCAGCACTGACATCTCACATGGGTACTGGTTCAAGTCCCAGTTGTACTTCTGATTCAGCTGCCTGCTAATGCACCTGGGAAAGCTGCAGAAGATGCCCCAAGTGCTTGGATCCCTGCACCCAAGTGGGAGATCTGGAAGAAGCTCATCGCTGCTTGCTTTGGCCTGGCACACACCCCTGGCCATTGCAGCCACTTGGGGAGTGAACCAGTGAATGGAAAGCTCTGTCTCTCCCTCTCACTGTAACTCCAATTTTCTCACTTTCTCTCTCTCTCTCCCCCATATATATGTGTGTATACACACACACACACACACACACACACACACATATATCTTTCAAATAAATAATTTTTAAGATGTATTCAGGCCGGCGCCGCGGCTCAATAGGATAATCCTCCACCTAGCGGCACCGGTACACCGGGTTCTAGTCCTGGTCGGGGCGCCGGATTCTTTCCCGGTTGCCCCTCTTCCAGGCCAGCTCTCTGCTGTGGCCCGGGAAGGCAGTGGAGGATGGCCCAAGTGTTTGGGCCCTGCACCCACATGGGAGACCAGGAGAAGCACCTGGCTCCTGCCATCGGATCAACGCGGTGCACCGGCCGCAGCATGCCAACCGTCACGGCCATTGGAGGGTGACCCAACAGCAAAAGGAAGACCTTTCTCTCTGTCTCTCTCTCTCTTTCTCACTATCCACTCTGCCTGTCCAAAAAAAAAAAAAAAAAGATGTATTCATTTAGGAGACAGAGTTACAGAAAAAGAAAGGGAGAAACAGAGAGAGAGGTCTTCCATCTACTGGTTTACTATCCAAATGACCACAACAGCTGGAACTGGGCTGATCCGAAGCCGGGGGCCAGGGGCTTCTTCTGAGTCTTCCATGCGGGTGGTAGGGGCCCAAGCACTTGGACCATCCTCCACTGCTTTCCCAGGTCACTAGCAGGGAGCTGGACTGGAAGTAGAGCAGTCAGTGCCCAAATGGGATGCTGGCACCACAGGTGGAGGCTTAGCCCACTACACCACAGTGCCAGCCTCAAATAAATAAAACTTTTTTTAATGAAATGTACTATATTCCTTATAGAACCACTATAAAGGTCAAATAGGAAAACATATGAAGTGCATTTATATCTTTCAGTACTCTGTATAGGTTAACCCTCCCTGTTATACTTGGTTCTACCTATCAGAGTTGGAAGATACTGATATCCAATGATCAAGAATTTTGCTAAAGGTCACCCAGTTAGTTACAAAGTGAGGCTATGACCCAGGTTTCCTGACTTCAAAGCCAATGCTTTAAAAATTATATGATATGTTCAAATGAAAAGACTCAGTGATTCAGATTCCAGCTCCACTACTTTTAGCTGCTCTATGAACTTGAGCCAGTTGGTCAACCTCTCTGCACTTTGGCTTCTTCATCTATAAAATGGGAATTAAATGAGATAACGTCACAAAAGTAAATGGCTTCCCACCAGAGCTTCATTCCTTTACTGGAGAAAAAAAAAACTACAGAGTATTTTCTACTTGTCAGAGACAAGAGGGGAGGAAGAAAAGGGGAGATTATATATATATAATAAGGAATGATCATGCTGGGTCCTGGCAAAGAGCTAAATTTGGAAATGCTTGTTGAGATCTTGAACAAATCTAAGAGGAACTAGATAAGGGGAAAAAGTCCTGGAGCTGGCACTGTGGCATAGTGGGTTAACATCCTGGTCTGAAGTGCCAGCATCCCATATGGCCACCAGTTCAAGACCCAGCTGCTCTACTTTTGATCCAGCTCTCTGCTATGCCTGGGAAAGCAGTGGAGGATGGCCCAAATCCTTGGGCCCCTGCACCCATGTGGGAGACTGGAGGAAGCTCCTGGCTCCTGACTTCAGATCAGCACAGCTCCGGCTATTGCAGCCATTTGGGGGGTGAACCAGCAGATGGAACCTCGAACCCACCCAGGTTGCCTCCCATTCTTAGAGATGCCTACAAACCACAGCAAAAATTCAGACTTATCTGACATAAGATCTTTCTAAGGAGCAATTAATACTTTAATGATGATTCTTTGGAGAGGTGGAAAAGAGTCACATTAAATGCCACAGAGCTAAGCAAGCATTGCTGTTGGAGCTCCCTGTTCTTCCACTCCATTGGTGGCCTCTTCTCCACTTCTCCTCCTCTCATTCTAAGGCTTTCCACACACCCTTTGGATTATACAACAAAACGAAATCCCAGAAATGGGCCTCAGAGCCACCACCCACTTTTCCCCAAGCACTGAGGCCTGAGGACACCTGTTGCCATCAAATAAGCCCCTCCCACTCATAGAATATCTGTAAATGCCTGAGAGATCCCGTCCAGACTTATCCCTGGGATGGGCAGCATGGTCCAGCTTCCACCCAGAGGCATCACAAGTCCAAGTTGGCTTCTCACCCAGGGACCACAGCAACCCCTAGCACAGCACAGAATCATGGCATCTGGGTGATTAGAACTGTGTAGTCTCCAACCAATTCATCACTGGAGTTCTGGGAGGTTCAGGAAAAAAAAAAAAAAAAAAAAAAAAAAAAAAAAAAAAAAAAAACAAGGAGAAGATGAAGCCAAGACCCAAGATGGACAGAGAGGGACCTACTAGGATAGTAGAAAATTCTGCAAGACCTCTGGAGCCAGGGCACTCAACTGCAAGGCAGCCTTCCACCAGAGGCTTTCTTATCATGAATTATGAAGCTCCTCAGGTGCAAGAAGCAGGAACAAGGGCAGCAGGAGTAGAGGCCAACCAGGAAGCCATCTTTAAGCACAGTTAAGTTGACCCTCCATCCTGGTTGCCTGGTGCTGTCCTGCTTTCAGCACTCCAAGTCTCACATCCCAGGAATCCCCAGTCTTGGTTGGTTGCCCTAGGTGCAGTGTCCCTCCACCTACTCTGAATAGTTTCATCAGCAAGATGGTAAAATCCTGCTGAGCTGCCTGAGGGTCACAGGTGCTGCCAGGAGTGTTGCCAGTTAAGCTCGTAAGCTCTCTTAGAGAAAAGGAACTTCTCAATGCCTCAGCCCCTGGGGAAATCATGGGAAAGGAAGGAAGAAACAGATGCTGAGAGAGCAAGATCAGCCCCTCAGGATGGCCCCCAGGCAGGCAGGATCCCAGGAGATCCCAGCTGATCCCAGGTGATATCATCTGAACATCTGGCCCCTCAGATTCATGAACTGCACATTTGTGTCCCACAGCCATATGCTAATGGTTATTTGGAGGTGAGTGGGAGACGACTGGGTTATGAGACCTCTGTGCTCATGAGCTGATCACTCTATTCATGGATTAAGAAGTCACCCAAGGGTGTAGCTATGTTATAAAGGTGAGCTCTTTCTGGCTTATTTTTGCTCTGTCTCATTATTAGAGTGTCCACCATGCTATGACACAGCAAGAAAGCCCAAAGATGCCGGTACCATGCTCTTGGGCTTCCTGGCCTCCAGAATCTTGAGCTAAATAAACCTCTTTTCTTTATAAATGATACAGCCTGAGGAGTTTTGTCATGGCAACAGAAAAGAGACTAAGATACCAGGCCTCAGGGATCCAGGGATCCTGCCAGAGATCCAGAGAGGCCCTCTGAAAACCAGGTCTCAGCCAGGCCAGCCCCTCCCTCCACCTATGCCGTGGAAGGATCTGGAAGGACCAAATGAATAAAGTACAACAGTACTCAAGTGTATAATAACAAGCATTAATAACTACATATTAAAACCAATGTATATATTTTTGTACAAATTCTAAGAACTGAAAACCCCCATCCATCTCCACAAAGTCTTATCTCCTGGGCCCCTCTATCCACATTTACAAAACCAAACCAAAGGAAAACCACGTATCCCATCTTCACTGCTGTCCCACAGTGCAAGAGGACAGTCCAACTATACCCCACGGGGAGACCTCAAGCAGAACCACACAAATTCCTCCTGAAAACCAGACCCACAGAAACTATGAGATAAGAAGTGAATGTGGCTATTTGAAGCTGCTGAGTATTGAGGCAACTGGCCACTAATACACAGTGCATACCAAATGAATACCTCGTATATTTTATTTATTTTTTTTAAAGATTTATTTTATTTATTTGAAAGACAGAGTTACAGAGAGAGGTAGAAACAGAGAGAGAGAGGTCTTCCATGTGCTGGTTTGCTCCCCAGATGGCTGCAATGGCTGGAGCTGCGCCAATCCGAAGCCAGGAACCAGGAGCTTCCTCCAGGTCTCCCACATGGGTGCAGGGGCCCAAGGATTTGGGCCATCTTCTGCTGTTCTCCCAGGCCATAGCAGAGAGCTGGATCAGAAGAGGAGAAGCTGGGACTAGAACAGGTGCCCATAAGGGATGCCGATGCTTCAGGCCAGGGCTTTAATCTGCTGCACCACAGCGTCAGCCCCTACACTGTATATTTTAAAAAACAAAGGAGCTAGCCGGCGCCGTGGCTCACTAGGCTAATCCTCTGCCTGCAGCGCCGGCACCCCAGGTTCTAGTCCCAGTTGGGGCGCCGGATTCTGTCCTGGTTGCTCCTCTTCCAGGCCAGCTCTCTGCTGTGGCCCAGGAGTGCAGTGGAGGGTGGCCCAGGTCCTTGGGCCCTGCACCCACATGGAAGACCAGGAGGAAGCACCTGGCTCCTGGCTTCCGATTTGCGCAGCGCGCCGGCTGCAACACACCAGCCATAGCGGCCACTTAGGGGGTGAACCAACAGAAAAAGGAAGACCTTTCTCTCTGTCTCTCTCACTGTCTAACTCTGCCTGTCAAGAAAAAATAATTAATTAAAAAAATTAAAAACCAAAGGAACTTCCCCATGCATTCTGTTCCCTGAGGTTACATTTAACAATTAATGTAAAGAACTGACAGTGGATTCAAAGGCCACACCAGAAGCCCTTGTTATGCACCTACTACATGTTCTCACTCTCACTAATCTATATGAGCTTATATACACACCACACCTGCTATACTTCATTTAGTTAAGAAGAGTGATCTGTGAATTCATAAATGGGTACGTAGGAAAAGAAGTAAATATGAACAACTCTAAGAGAAATGCCCAGTCTACACATCTAACCACCCAGCAAGACCTGAATATGTGTGCCTGTGTGCAGGCACAAGAGGTACACTGAGCAGCCACAGTGGGGAGAAAGTCTGAGTCTTCATTAGTGGGACAGCAGATCGAGGGGCAGGGTAAAGGGAACTGCATAAGGGGGAGAATGTGGTTAGAAATCCATCAGAGAGAAAAGGAAGGGAAAGGTCCTCATAACAGACTTTTAAAGAGGAGAACAGAGCTCAAAGGTTTACCTTTAAGTGCCTCTGAGTCCCTGGATCACCTCAGATTTAAAGTAAAAATTGGTTAGCAACAACACACTGTGCTGATCCCAGACAGTACTCTTAGAAACTGTGGTGATGGGTGCCACTAACTCAGATCAACAGACAGAAAAGCTCCCAAAGGAACATGCCAACCCAAATCCAGCTAAATTGCAAACAAACAGCAAATCAATATCATTGCAGAAGTGCAAAGGGACAGACAAACGGCTCTGGGGGTAGCAGGAGAAGCCCAGAATTTGAATGTGTTTATCAATATCTGAGAGGCTGAACTGACCAAGAGGAGATGGATGGATTGAAATGTGGGCAAGCGGCATTGCTGCAGGAGGCTGCACACAATCGGAAATCGTGCTTTGCTTCCTAAACTGGGACAGGGACATCTATCAACAACAAAACCCAAGAAACAAAGGAAGACTCAGCTCCACCCCTCCATCACTAAAAGGAAGGTCCAAAAGGGCTGGGAGCACGATGGAAATTCAGAGACCAAGTGTCAATCAGCCAGAATCTCAGAATCTTCAAAAGCAAGCCCAAGGTGTGTTTCCCTTGAGTCACTGATTCGTCAGAGCTGCTGCTATCGGACTTGACTCTGGTTGACCGACATAATCCACCTCGCCCTAAAACACCAGAGCATGTTTGAAAGAGCAGTGCTCATCCCAGGAAGGCCAAGAGGCACTTCTCTTTCTTTCTGCTCAAAGGCCACTCCCGTCATGCCAGCTGAGACACCATTCCAGACAAAGAAGAGAAAACCGTCTTGTCATGGTTCTGCCACCAATTTGTCTCCTGGAACTTAGGAAATTCCGTGCCTGGTGATTTCCAATCTGTAAAAAGCAAACAGTAGCCCTTTAACCACCTCTGCAGCCTAGGAGAAAGGAGACAGAACCTATCTGGACAGCAGAGAAAGAAGAAAAGGCAAGCCCAGGGTATGAGAGCAGCAGCATTGGAAGTTCTAATTCCACATCTTCATTTCCAAATCTGCTGCTGGTTCTCCGCTTTTTCCACAGGATACTCATCACTAAGACCAAGGCACCATAAGGAAAAGGGTGAGATCTTATGTTGTTTTGTATCCAGCCTAGATCTGGGTACACAGAAGACACTAAAAAAGAATACAGGAGTGAGGTAGGAGGTTCATAGCACAGGTTTATACAAGAAAATACTTGATCAAATCAACAACATAATATTTTTTGCAATTAAGTGAAAGATTCCATCTTGTTGGCCATTTTACTGCCCTAAATCTCCTTCTCATCTTCATTTCACCTCTTAAAATTCCACTCACCTTCCCGATCCAGCTCAAATCTCATTTTCCTCGCTATGAAAGACTGGAACATTCCCTAAGACCACTACAGCCCATAACAGTGCATTCGTCCTCTGAAGGAAGACCTCTAGCATCTGTGGATACCACTTTTATGGTACTAACTTGGGCTGTTTTCAGGCTTTTACCTGCTCAGACAACAAGCACAGCTTTCACTAGACTCACAGAATCACAGGATCCTCAACTGCAGTGCAGACCTAAATTACATCCTCCACAACACTTAACAGCAGTCACACATGCAAAGGGAGAGGAATTCTAAATACTTTTTAATTAAGTAAAAAATGTTTAGATGTTCTACTTCAAACACAAGTCAATTTACATTTTTTAAAGATTTATTTATTTACTTGAAGGAGAGAGAGAGAGAGAGATCGATCTTCCATCCATCGATTCACTCCCCAAATGACCACAATGGTCAGGGCTAGGCCAAGTCAAAGCAAGGAGCCTGGACTCCATCCAGGTCTCCCACATGGGTGCAGGGGCCCAAATACTTGGGCCATCTTCCATTGCTTTCCCACGCACATTAGCAGGAAAGCGCAGCACCCATTACTCAAACCGGCACTCCCATGTGGGATGCTGGCATCACGGGCAGTGGCTTAATCTGCTGCGCCACACCCCTACATTTCATTTCTTTATACAAATTAAAGTAGCACAAGCAAATCAAATGAAATGTGACTCATTACATACACAACATTTATTTAAGAAGAGGCTTTTGGGACCAGCATTGTGGCATAGCACGCTAAGACAAGGCCTTTGCTGTTCTCAAATGCAAGTTGGCCTGTTGGCCACTATTCATCTTGTAACTCAGTTACTCTTCAGAACCCTCCAGAGGTCAAAGTGTCCGAATCACCTCTACGCTTTAAGGCAGATCCCCAGATGGTGAAAGTAATTGCATTGCAAAGCAAACCCGGACCTGCCACCTCTCTGCACAGTCCTGGCCATCCCCTTGGGAGATGCAGAAGGCTTCCACTTCCCAGAGACAAAAGCAAATGCCAGTTCTGCAGACAGAACAGGTGTGCCCCCGTCAAGACTATGTCCACAAATCCAGGACACTCGTACCAACTGTTCCTGTCTTCCAGTACTGGAAACCTTCCAGAATGAGAAATAAATTCATCTTCCCACGATTCCAAGAGCTTGCCCTTTCCCCCTTGCAATGTAGGAAAGTTGAAAATCTTTGAAGATAATCAGTCCGTACACTGTCCTTGAGGGGTCTGCAGCCTGACATGACCCAGCCAGCCCTTCGCTCAGCCAGCAACCACTACCCCATGAGGCTATAAAAACGGAAAGGCAGGACACTTGTTTTTTCTAAGTCTTAGGAGTACACATAAAAGGCACAAACACAATTCAACAGTGCCAATGCATTGAGGTCACTGCTGTAACGAGGTGATTATCCACAAAGCCCAACAGGAGCACAGAAGGACAAGCAGGTCAGACGTGTTCACAGAGGAGATGATTTTTAAGCTTGAAGGATGAAGAGTTATTACTGGAAGAAAAAGAGGAAAGGGCCCATTGCAGGCAGGAGCACCTGTGTTCAGGGACAGTTAAGTCATCAGGGCCTGCTGGTGTGCTCAATGCGCCAAGTCCTCTAACAGGTGACATGGAGCTGAAGACACAGGCATGAGGGCCTTGGATTGCTACTCAAAGCCATGGGCAGCCATTAAAGGAGTCTGGGCAACAGACTTTGATGATGGCCACTCCATGGACAACGGATTAGAGGGGCTAGGGCAAGAGAACAGTGAGAGATAAGGAAACGCCAGTCAGAGCAACAGAATTGGGGTCAGGAAGAGGGTGTATTTGGGAGGTAACAAGGACAGGTTTTGGAAACAGATCAGCTATGCCATTAGGGAGGGAGACGAATCCTGGGTGACTTTTCAAGATGTCTTTAACCTTCCCCGGAATGCGTCTCCAATTCCCCATGCCCCACTCTGACTGTTCTTTCTTTCCTCCCCCACCACTAAAGTTGTGCTTGAAGTTACCCATTCTACCAGGGCTTGCCATGAGTCACTCCTCAGATTGGTGTAATTTGGCATAAATGCTGCCTTGGTGACTGTGTCACCTGTGCTTTATCCCATTTAATTGAATTCCTAAGGTGTCCTTTTGAACTGAAATTCATTTTCTCTCCTTTTGAAAAGAGAAAGTTTTATGAAGATGTCTCCCCTTTCTTCCCTCCTCCCCACTGAGCTCATCAAGTTCACAGGGCAGGAACTGGATCGAATTCTATGTTCTACTTCACCCCAAGCATGTTCTTGGCACTCAGTGAATACTGATGACTTCCATCAACCACAAAAATAATAACAACAATCTATAAATACCTTGGCTTCCTGCAGTTGAGAAGAATTAACCACACTGCAATTAAGGAAAAGCTAGAGAAAACATTTAGTTAGCAACTTCTCAATGCAGACAATAAGATTAAGGCAATAAATACCAGTTCCAACATATTTCTTTGGTGGTGTTTTATAAAATAGCCCAATAAAATGCTAGAGACCACCCAATGCCACAGAATGCTAACAACATGAGTCACACGAATGCTAAAATTGAACAAATCAATCTATCACATAAAAGAGATAAAAGAATAATAAACATCAACAATTTATACTGCTGCCAGCTATAAAAAGAAAAGATTGTTCTGAATCCAGTTCATATAAAATATCATACTTTTAGAGCAATAAAACAGCAAGCTAGGAGGACCTCATTTATAAACCTTTAAGAAAACTGTAAATGGTCTCTAGGTTTAGGCATAATGGCAACCAAGAAGGGTAGGAACCCTCCTAAAACTGGGTCTAGTCAAGAATAGAGAAGGGGCTGGCACTGTGTACAATGCATTAAGCTGCCACCTGCAACACCAGCATTCCATACGGGCACCAATTTGAGTCCTGGCTACTTCACTTCTGGTCCAGCTCCTGCTAACGTGCCTGAGAAAGCTGTGAAGATGGGATCAAGTATTTGGGCCATGCCACCCAAGTGGGAGACCTGGACAGAGCTCCAGGTTCCTGCCTTCAGCCTGGCCCAGATCCAACTGTTGCAGCCATCTGGGAAGTGAACGAGCAGATGGAAGAGCTCTCTCTTCTTTCTCTCTCCCTCTCTATGTAACTCTGATTTTCAAATAAATAAATACATGTATTTAAAAAATTATTAAAAGACTAGATACAGAATAACTGCAGGACAAAATCTTCGGTAAAATGGTAAGGTCTTCTAGGGCAAGTTAAGAAAGTTAACCAACTTGACACCAAATAAAACAATGACTTGCCTTTGTTCTCACTGTTTAATTCAAGATTTCTAAGATTACATACCAAGAATATAGGCAAATTAAGTGGACAAAAATAATAACCACATCTGCAAAGTATTTTAGGTCAATAAATGGCTGCTACAGAATGAACTCAGAAGAACCTGAATCAATGGACCCAAGAACCTGGCTGACACGCGATATGACAACATCTTGTCACTTACAATCACACTCGACGTATTGACACAGAAGTTTCAATCCCATGCAAGTCAAAGAGATTGCAAAGAAAAAGACGAAGTCAGACACGTATAGCACAGAGAGAAAAGCCAGAGCAAACAAGGGAATGGAGAATCTCAAAGAAAAGATAACTCTGTTTTCAGAAACAGATCTTGGTCCTGTCATGGCATCCAGAGCATTGGATGGAATCTGCAGCCCAGGAGAGGCCACTGTCATCCAGGAGAGAGTACTCACAGCCTGACAGGGCTGAAGGCATCAATGTGAACATGTGTGGATAGGAAGCTGTAAACTGCTATTACATCATTATCAAAATATTTTATACCAATGACAGTTTCAGAACACGTCCACACATATTGCTTTAATGAGCTGAGATTAAGTTAAAAATTAAGTGCTGCTATTAAATCATTTACCCCTTTCTCATGATCTCACATCATCAACTAATTCTGTCCAAAGTCAACTGTCCTGTGTTCCTTCACACTTGAAGCCCAGAGAGGACTCTGTTTTTTTCTTCACTTGTCTCTCTACCAAGGTTATTTCTCCTATGGTCTGATCAATGTGTAGAAAAATGATTTTCCACACTAGCATCACTTTGCATCCATCTACCCCAATCTCTCCCCATGTAAATATCCCCTCAAGAACTTCTCCTGGACCCCCTTGCCTGGGAAGGTACATAAGACTTGTACTTTATGCTTTTATCTTCTCTGAGTTGAGGATGCCATCACGTCCTGTTACACAGAAATTTGAATTTGGTGTGGTACACACAGTATTTGGCAGTTAGGTGTCCTGTGACCTTCACCCTTCCTTCAAGTTCCTTGACATTTCCCACAATCCTCCACCATAAGCCCACCTTCCCATGCAGGTCTAAGGATCACTGGTCTAGGATACACACACGTTCCAGCACCACCAAATTAGATTTCTTGATAATCATTTAAGGACCCTTCATTGTGAAATTTACAGGGTCTAAGTATTTTCACACTTTTTCTTATTTGACCCTGGAAACATCTCCTAATACCAGCAAACAACACCGCTGCCTCTGTTCCATGGGCACGAAGCCTAGGTGTTACTGTAGAAACTTGCCCAAAGTTTCACAGCAGTTCCAGGATCAAAAGCTTGAGATTCTCACTCCACATCTGATGCTTTTTCCTCTCTTCATCTTAATCGCATCCAAAAGTATATATATATATATATATATATATAGCCACCAGATAACATTGGAGCCTACACAACAACTCAAGAGACCCATAAAAAGGGCTGTCTCTACTGAGCTTGGACAGCAGCTAAATCAAATCACCTTTGAATACTTTCCAATCTCCTAGGGAAATGTCCCCACAAGGACACTGCACTTTGGATCCGCCTATTTACCAATCTAAATAAGAAGCCACTTTCCATTGGAAACCACAGACTTAACTGTTTTTGGCCTTCCTACTTCAACAGCTAAGATAATGATATTTGCATCTTCAGATTCTGATATCTCTACTCTGCTCCTCTTTATACTCTATTGTACCCTGTCACTTGGCACAGAATCAGTTGCATTTTTCTGAAGTGATTTGCTTATATGAGAATATACACTTCCTACCCAAGACTGAAGACCACTTGCATCCCATACCCAACATCTAGCATAGAACACAGGTGACATTCAAGTGCTTGATCAAATACAAAATACAGACATACACTGAAAGGAAATGTATCCCACTATATTCACTGACACCTGCCACAGAAGATTGAAGTGTAACTCCTCCCATTGCAGGAAATGGAAGGAAAACAGGAAAGCATTCTGCTTCACTCACTATTGTCTTTTTTCCAAATCTGTTTCCACAAGTCCCAATTTTCTTTTATCCATAAAAAGATAGAGGAAAATTAAATTTGGAGATGCTAAATCTGGATTTTCAGACCTACTAGAACCCAATCCAGAAAATCTTTTTTGCTTTAAGATTTATTTATTTATATTGAAAGAGAGAGGGATAGACAGAAAGAGAGATCTCTCATCAGCTGGTTCACTTCCCAGGTGGCTACAACAGCCAGGCCTGGGCCAGGCTGAAGCCAGGAGCCAAGAGCTTCAGCTGGTTCTCCCATGTGGGTAGCAGGGGCCCAAACACTTGGGCCATCTCCCACTGATTTTCCTAGGCCATTAGCAGGGGGTTGGATCATAAGTGGAGCAGCCAAGACAGGAAGCAACACCCATATGGGCTTTACCTGCTATGCCACAACACCAGCCCCAATCCATAAAATCTTAATCTCTTAGATCTAGAATGAGACCTGAGTATTAGTTTTTTCTTTTCTTTAATTCTTTAGGCAAGTCTGATAATCAGGAATCCATTCAATCAACAAATGTCATGGTACACACTGGGCTCTGTTTGTAGTCCAATAAAACCAATGTGACATCTGCCTGATGAAGATGATCCCAGAGTCAGGTTTAAAGGTTCTAGACTAGGTGACTTCTCAAAGGTCACATTCTGCTCTACAAAAAGGAAGCCTCTGCAAAGACACCCTCCCTACCTTGGATGGTATGTTACTCTGATGCAAACCACAGCAGACACAGCCTAAGATGCTTCTCTGTTCCTCCTGTTCTTGGGAGGTGGCAAGACAAGGCTTCAGCAAGTGCCTAAACTGTCACATGGATACTGCCTGAAAATTAAGGCAGATCAGGCCAGCACCTGTAATACCAAAGCTGATAAACAGCTCTGGAAGGGTAAAAACCATCCACTAGGTGCAAAGCATCAAATCATTCACATATCTGTTATTGAGTATCTTGGTCTCTAAAGTCAGAAAGCCCCGGATTTAAATCCCAGTTCTACTACATTCAGGTAGAGAGACCTTGGCCTAGCCACTTAACCTCTCTAGATCTCTATTCTTCTCAAATACAAAGTAGAGAAAATGCCACTTTCTTTATAGAGCTACTGTTGCGATGGCCATTATCAAAAGTTTAATGGATGGTAGCAAGTGTTATTTCTACAGTGCAGCACAAGATTTGGTACTAAAGGGCATGCAAAGTCTAATACAGCATCTCCTCTACAGAAAGGTTTACCATAACCACTCAGAAAACAAGTATACATTAATGCAGGCAAATTATTAAGCATATCCATTACTATGGTAGTCAGAAAGGCCTCTGTTCTCAAGAGACATGATTTAGATGCAAAAAATCAACATGCATAATCAAATCACAAATAACACATACATCACACTGTGTTTGGTTGTCAAAACCTCTCTAAACATTGCCTAGCTCAAAAGGAGAGAGATAAAGAGCCCTCAAGTGGTTGGTGAAGGACTCAGTAGTACTGTGACTTCTGGGAAACCCTTTGACTCTTTTTTTTCCACACAAAGTATCTACAGACTTCACATCAGGCTCACCAAGAAACAGAGCAGTTTCAGCAATTTCATGAAGACCAGTGTATTGAGGGTTCTAAAATGATGGTAGAACTTGCCAAGAAAGCAGAGATCAACAAGAGTCTCAGAGGATGCAGCACTGAACTGTGCCCAACTAGAATAAATAGATACACAGAAGTGGAAGGAGAGGATACTCAGGGAAAACATGGGATTGGCAAAGATGTAGGAAAGCATATTGTGTACCTGTGTTACTGGCAGGACTGGTCTGAGCAGAGCAGGGAGTGTACACCATGGGCAGCTAATGTGGAGTTTTCCAAAATGAGGCTGAATGGCAGAGACCTGCCCAACCTATTTAATTAGAGGGAGGAGACCTAGAGAAAACAGTTATAAATAACACAAAGCATGTAGGCCTACAGGCCAGATTCTGAAAAGGGATAGATCACAGAGCTCTAGACAGGTCAGACAGAAGCTCAGATTGAGTCTTAAAGGAAGTATGAACACAGAATATGCAGGCAATATATGAGAGAAGGGGGAAGCTTAGTTAAGGACCAAAAACATCTTTTCATGAGATGACAAGAACATTCATAAAAATGTGTATGTTTAGTATACAACATATTCCTTCAAATCCTGCAAATTTCTGCTGACAGGGTCAAAGTAAAATCATGCCTGGAGTTATCAGGGTCCAATGAGAATCTCCTAAGACTAGGAAAAATAATCAAGCACTTCATCAGGACCCACCCTTAAGTGACTCAACAGCCAACAATTAATCATCTGATGGGGAAGTCCCAAGCTGGCCTTACAAGCCAGCAGCTGATTCCTGGTAGTTCAGAAAAACTGCAGTCTAAGCACAGGTCAAATGTGCTACAAATCTTCCCCCATTTTTAGAATTCATGTGCTGCCACAGGCTAACAAATTTTCTTGCAAATAGCAGACATCTGAATATACTGTGAATAAGAAGAGGAAATAATTAAAAAGATAATGGAAAAGAAAAATCTATCCTTTCAAACTAAAGATTGCAAATAAATATAGGTATGAATTCAGATATTTTTGAGGATTTTTCATTAAGGAGTGTGGAATAATGATAAAGACATCAATATTTAATGTAGAGTATTTCATTCTCACATGATGAACTTTCTGTAAATATGTACAAGGAATGAATACTTCATAATTAGAATTAAACCACAGAACAGAGATTATTGAGTGAATTGAAGTAACAATTCAACTGAATGAATATGTCCCCAGAGACAGAAAATACAACATAATAGGAATTAAAGCAATGATAACAGAAAGCCCAAGTGCATATGGAAATGTAGTATATAATAAAGGCAGTATTTCTATTCACTGGAGGAAAAAACTACCTTATTAGCAAATAGTATTGGGAAAACTGAATTGCCATTTTAAAAATATAAAATCAGATGGGTACTTCATACTGCATATTAGAATAAATATAAAATGAGTGAAAGACCTGGATTAAACTTTAAAAAATAAAATAAAACCATTCATGTACTGAAAGAAAACATAGGTGATTGCTTTTACACCTTGTAGGGAAAATCCTGCTGTACTTCAAATCCAGAAACATTAAAATAAAAGCTTGATAAACTTAATTACTTGAAAGCACAACAGCTACATGTTATATCAAAGCATAGTAAAAACAAAAAATATACCATATACAAATTATACTAATGTTGTTTCATAGCAGCTTATCTAATTATTAGGACATGTGCCATAAGTATTTAGTGATAAAGTATCATCATTTCCACAATTTACTTTCAAAAATGGCACAGCAAATATATATATTATATCTATACACATATGGCAAATCTTTTTTTAAAAGATTTATTTATTTTATTTGAAAAACAGAGTGAGAGAGAGAGAGAGAGAGAGAGAGAGATCTTCCATCTGCTAATTCACATTCTAAATGGCTGCAACGGCTGGAGATCTGAAGCCAGAAGCCAGGAGCTTCTTCCAGGTCTCCCATGTGGGTGCAGGGGCCCATGTACATGGACCATCCTCCACTGCTTTCCCTGAATTGGAATTGGAGTTCTCTGAATTGGAAGTGGAGTAGCCAGAACTTGAGCCAGTGCCCACATGGGATGTCAGCACTGCAGGTGGTAAGTAGCTTTATCCATTACACCACAGCACCAGCCCCTATGGTAAAATTTTTTAAAATTGTTGAAACCAGATGAAGACACAGATTCCTTGTACTATTCTTTCAGGGTTTTTTGTTTTGTTTTGGTTTTTTTTTTTTTTTTTTTTTTTTTTTGTCATTTCTTGTTTGGTAGAGTTTTTTTTTTTTTTTTTCATTTCATTTTTTAAGATGTATTTATTTGAAAGGCAAAGTTAGAGAGACAGAAGGAGAGATAGAGAGGGAGAAATCTTCTGTCCACTGGTTCAATCCCCAAATGGCCACAACAACCTGGACTGGGCCAGGCCAAAGCCAAGAGCCTGGAACTCCAACTGGGTCTCTCCTCTGGCAGGGGCCCAGGCATATTAGCAGGGACCTGGATCAGAAATGGAGCAGCTGGGACTATACTAGTACCCATATGGGGTACAGGTATCACAGGTAGTGGCTTAAACTGCTGTGCCACAACACCAGAACCTTTTTTCTATTTTTTAAAAAAGATTTATTTTATTTATTTGAAAGAGTTACAGAGAGAGGGAAAGGGAATTGGGGCAGGGGGAGAAAGAGACTGACTGACTTCCATTCACTGGTTCACTCCCCAGATGCAGAGCTGAGCCAATCTGAAGCCAGGAGTTTCTTCCAGGTCTCCCCAGTGGGTACAGGGGCCCAAGGACTTGGGTCATCTTCTACTGCTTTCTCAGGCACATTAGCAGGGAGCTGGATCAGAAGCAGAGCAGCCAGAACTCAAACCAGTGCCTATGTGGGATGCTGGCACTGCAGGCCAGGGCTTTAACCCACTGCACCACAGTGCCAGCCCCTTTCCTTAAGTTTTTAAAAAATTTTCAAACATTAAAAAAAAAAACTATGTAGTTGAAGTAAGAAAACACCATAAACAAAGTCAAAAGACAAATGAAAAAGTAGGGGAAAAAAATACTTGCAACATATCACAAAGGTCTCATATCCCTAATACACAATAACCTCCCTAATTTTTGAGACAAAAAAGAGCAAAACTCAGAAAAATTAAAAAAGATATAAACAATCTGCTGAAAAACAAATGCCAGTGGCCCTTAAACAAATGAGAAAGAAAATGTTCAATCTCACTCATAAGAAACACAAGTTATAATTATACAGAGATACTATTCCCAACTATCAGTTTAGCAAAAATCCAAGTTTGACAATATATTCTGTTGGCTGGTCTATTTGAAAACAATCATCGTTGATGAGAATGTGAAATGGAATCATCTCTATAGAGAAGTACAACACTACCTAGCAAAATTTTATCTGCATTTACCCTTTGACCCAGGAATCCCACCTCCAGGGATCTACCCTGAAAGCAAAATTATTAAATCACGTTTGCAGAAGGTTATACACTGCAACAGTGTTTGTAATCATTAAATGCTGACATGATTCAACATCAGTCAACAGACAACAAGCTGAAAAAACTATGTTCATCAGTCTGGAATACTATATAGCTATAAAAAGGAAAGAAAAAAGAGTTCCATACACTAGCATGGGTGATTTCCCAGCTACAATGTTCAGTGAACAAAAAGCAGGGAAGGGGAAAAGGCATGTCTTAACCAATCTGTGAAAGTAAGGGAACAAACGGATGTCTTGGGCCCCCTGGTGGGATGCATTAGGAAGTAGACAACATTTCTGTGGCTTCTGTGCCCCATACTAATCCTGAGTCCAATTGTTAGAAAATATCAGGCAAACCCCAAATAAAGGGCGTTCTACAAAGTAAGAGTCTGTATTCTTCAGACGTGAAGGTCATGGAAGGCTAGAGGAAAACTATTGCACGTTAAAAACTAAAGAGGCATAACAACAAAATATACGCTAGCCTAGGTTGGATCATGTATCAGCTCAAAAGTTATTTTTGTTTTGCTATAAAGGATTTTAGTGGTAAAGTTTGAATAATGTCTGTAGATACAACAATGGTACTGTATCAGCATTAATTTCCTGACATGACAACTGTACAATGACTGTGTAAGAAAATATTCTTAAGATATTTTCACTGAAGTACCTACAGGCAAAGGAATCTCACTCTCTCTCATTGGTCCAGGAAAAAAAAAGTATGCATGTATATATAGATAGATGGCTACAAGGAAGAAGAGGAAATTTAGATGAATGGTAAATCAGAATCCTCATCCTAATTTTTCACACTTTTCTGTATATTTCCAATGAATTCAAAATAAGGAACAAAAAAATCCCATATATGGAGAATAACGAATGTAACACGTTTCCTTCTAGGCAGAGGTTTAAGGGAGGAGACAGAAATACACATACACATTTGCTAAGAGAAAAAAATTGAAAAGATTATCCCAAAACTAATAAAAAATATTTTCATTTAGGGTAAAGAAAGACAAGGTAGAGAGTATGGACCTCTGAATATATCACATCCATGATTTGAACTTGAAACATTTTAGATGTTGGAAAACTAAAATGTTTTTAAAGATCACTAAAAAGTGGAAACAAACTGAAAACAAATGAACCTATTAGTATCTCGAATTGGTGATACAGCATAGAGAGAACAGTCAGTATTTCAAGGGTCTTCAGAACACATTCTTTTTTTAAGATTTATTTATTTATTTGAAGAAGCAAAGTGACAGAGAGAAGGAGGGACAGAGGGAGGGAGAGAGAGAGAGAGAAATGGGTCTTCCATCTGCTGGTTCAGTTTCCAAATGGTTTCAATGTCCAGAGCTAAAAGCCCAGAACTCCATCAAAGTCTCCCACATGGGTGGTAGGGGCCCAAGCATTTGTGTCATCCTCTCCTGGCCTCCCCAGGCACATTAGCAGGGAGCTGGATATAAAATGAAACAGCTAAGACTCAAATCAGCACTCCAATATGGGATGCTGGTGACACAGCAGTGGCTTAACCCACTGGGCCACAACATCAGCCCCCTGGAATACATCCTAAGGACAAAAATAACTGAAATAAATTAAACTTTATTCAGTATTATTAGTATTGGTATTTTTAAATATTTTTAAATAAATATTGGTATTTTTAAAACTATTCTCTATGTTCTGTATGATAAAGCAAGAAATTCATTATATTAATATTATTTGAAACCAAGATTTTCAATATAAAGAAAAATACACAAGTGTAACATTAAAGTTTAAATCTTATTAAGGTAAAGTGGAAACAGTAGTACAAACCTTTTTCAAAAATACACATTTCCTAATTCTAACTGAAAGGCCTGGAAGCAAGCAGTGAGTACTCCCAACACCCCACTGTGGTCTCTACATTCCTTCTCTGAAAAAGACGCAGGGCTTCTTGAAGGCAGGGCTCACTCCAGATCTGAATTAGGAAATGTGCTACACAGCCCAGGATATCTTAACACATCACGAGGCAAGGAGACCATACAAACAAGGGAGGAAAAAATAGTCAAACAAAAAATGGAGTCATGCCAAGAGGGCACAGGAGATAAGCTGAAGAGATCATCTCTGTCAATATATGGGACACTATGAGCATCAGAATGAATAACAAACTCTAAATGACTGAATGTGGAACATCCTAGCAGACAAGTGAGCCAGCATCTTCAAAGTCAAAGTCAAAGGTCACAGGGGTCAACTGTTTTAATATGAGTCCTAAAGGGGAGGGCATATATGATGTCTACAGCCCATGTCAGAGGGCTGGTTCAGGTCCTGGCTACTCTGCTTCCAATTCAACTTTCTGTTGTTGCATCCCAGGAGGCAGCAGATAATGGCTCAAGTACTTGGGTCCCTGCCACACATGGGAGAGGCCTAGATGGAGTTCAAGGCTCCTGTCTTCAGCCTGACCCAGCCCTGGCTGTTATGGGCATTTGCAAAGTGAATAAGCAGCTGGAATCAGTCAATAGTATCTTTCATATCTCTCTCTCTCTCTCTCTTTCCTTCCCTCCCTCCCTCCCTCTCTCTCTCTACCTCCCTCCATTCTGTCTTTCAGGTAGATTTTTTTCAGAGTCCTGAGTCCTAACAACCCAATGCAAATATGTGGACAGCATTTGGATCTTGATCTCAACAAACCAGGTAGAAAAAGGCATATTTATGTATTTATTTATTCCCAAAGAAACCTTTTATTTAATGAGTACAAATGTCATAAGTACAACTTTAGGAATATAGTGATTCTTCCCACCATACCCACCCTCCCACCCCCACTCCCTATTCCATTCCCAGTTCCATTCCCCATTAAGAAAAAAAAACCTGCTCCTCGACAGTCAAGACTAGGGCTGTTCAAGTCGTTGCTTCTCAAAGTATCAATTGCACTTCCACAGATTTTGTTTTAGGTGCTCTATTAGTTCTCACAGATGAGGGAGAACACACAGTATTTGCCCTTTTGGACTGGCTTATTGCACTGAGTATGATGTTTTCCGGGTTCATCCATTTTGGTGCAAATGATCGGATTTCATTTTCTTTTTTACTGCTGTGTATAGTATTCCATAGAGTACATATTCCACAATTTCTTTATCTAGTCTTCAGTTAACAGGTTAAAAAAAAAAAAGGCATATTTAAAGACACTTGAGGAAATACAGCTAATGACAAGGCGCTATGGTTTGGATATGGTTTCTATCCCAAAGGTTCATGTGCTGGAAGTCTGGTCCCCAACATAACAAGGGGGAGCCTAATAGGAGGCAACAGGCAGTGACTGCCCTTGGAAGGGATTAATGATTGTCTGGAAGAGTGGTTTAGTTCCCATCAGAGCAAGTTGTTATAAAGGAGAGAGCCTGGCACCTCCTCAAAGTCTCTTGCTTCCTCTCTCATCACCTAATTCTACACACACACTCCTGCCCTGTGATCCCACCCAAGTGATGACACAGCCAGAAGGCCCTCAACCAAAGTCCACAGTCTTAGACCCCAGAACTGACAGCTAAACAAGCTTTTTTTCTTTACAAATTACAAGCTTCAGGTATTTTGTCACAGCAACACAAAAGAGACTAAGACACTGGCTATAAGGATTTTTTTGTTAATAGTCTTATTTATGGAGATGTTCTTGTGATACACATTAGCTTCAACAAAATAAGGGAGAATAAATAAAGCAAATATGGCAAAATCTTAAAAACAACTGAATCTGAAATGAATATTAGGAAGCTCACTACATGATTCTATTTTTGTGTATTTTATAATCTTTTTCAATGTAAAAAGTTGTTTTTTAAAAAAAGATTTACTTATTTATTTGAAAGTCAGAGTTACATGGAGAGAGAAAGATAAGCTGAGAGAGGTCTTCCATCTTCTGGTTCACTCCCCAATTGGCTGCAATGGTCAGAGCTGCACCGATCCAAAGCCAGGAGTCAGGAGCTTCTTCTAGGTCTTCCATGCGGGTGCAGGGGCCCAAGGACTTGGGCCATCTTCTACCGCTTTCCCAGGCCATAGCAGAGAGCTGGATCAGAAGTGGAGCAGCCGGGACTCGAACAGGCACCCATATGGGATGCTGGCACTGCAGGAGCGGCTTTACCTGCTACACCACAGCACCAGCTCCAAAGTAAAAAGTTCTTAAAACACATCTCCCAGAGACCCACTGCCTGTACTGTACAATGCATCCCTTATTTCTGGAGGCTTCTCTGCTCTTATGTAATTCAATGTTAACAGATCTTCTGGAATAAAAACAAATAACTCTTGGGGCATGCCTCTGGCACCAGTTGGGACATCAGTAGCCTATACTGGAATGCCCGAGTTCAAGTCATGTCTTCACTCTCAATTCCAGCACTCTCTGAGAGGCAGCAGGTGATGTCTCATAGCAGTTGGGTCCCTGCCACCCACACGAAAGAGATGGACTGAGTTTCTGGCTCCTGGTTTCAGCCTGGCTCGGCCCCAGCTGTTGCAGGCTTTTTCGGGAGTAAACCAATGAATCAAAGATTCCCCCTGCGCCCCTCTCTCTTTCAAATAACAGGATAAATTTTTAAAATAAAAATATGGGTCAGTTATTGTGGTGCTATGGGTTGAGCCACTGCTTGGAGCACCCACATCACAGATCAGAGTGTTTTGTTCAGTCACTCCACTTCCAATCCAGCCTCCTGCTATGGGGCACCCTGGGAAGCAGCAGATGTTGGCTCAAATACTTGGGTCCCTGCCACTCATGTGGAAGACCTGGATGGAGTTTCTGGCTCCTGGCTTTGGCCTGTCCCAGCCCCCGTTGTTGTAGCATTTAGGGATAGAAGAGATGTCTATCTGTCCATCTCTCTCTCTCTCTCTGTGTGTGTGTGTGTTTGTGTGTATGTGTGTAACTCAGCCTTTCAATTAATAATTCTTAATTTGTTACACACTGACCTAAGAGTGTGTTTCACTTTTGAGTCCTGGAATTTTTAAACACAAAAGATTTCTGAAAGCACTGATTTTAGCCATTTATTATACCATTACTGATGTCATAAATAAGAGTGTCAATTGTTAAATCAACAACAGGAGTCACTGTACGCCTGCTCCCTATGTAGGACCTCTGTTCTTAATGTGTTGTACTATACGAATTAACAGTAAAACTACTACCCAAACAGTACTCTATACTTTGTGTGTCTTTGCAGGTGCAGTCTGTTGAAGTCTTTACTTAGTATATACTAAGTTGATCTTCTGTATATAAAGACAAGTGAAAATGAATTGTGATGAAGAATGGGATGGGAGAAGGAATGGGAGATGGGATGGTTACGGGAGGGAGGGAGGTTATGGGGGAAAAACTGCTATAATTCAAAAGTTGTACTTTGGAAATTTATATTTATTAAATAAAAGTTGAAATAAATAAATAAATAAATAAAATAATTTTTAAAAAATTTTAAAAAAGATAATGTGACCATAACAGACTACTTCAAAAGGTCCATGGAAAATGCACATTATAAAAACTATGCATGAATCACAAAAATTTTTGCACCAAAATGGACTTATCTTTTATTTTCATTTTTGTGAGTTTTTTAAGTACCCTTACATGTCTGTTTTATACCATTTTCATTACATTCATTAGCATATGAGGGTAGATTGTTAGTGAACAATCTTTTAACACTCAGTATGAGCTTCTCTACTTAAATATAATCTGAAAAGAATTATTTTTAAAAATGATTTATTTATTTATTTGAAAAGCAGAGTTACAAAACGAGAGGAAGAGACAGAGAGAGGCAGATCTTCCATCCACTGGTTCACTTCCCAAATCCTCCCAATGGCTGGGGCTGGGCCAGGATAAAGCCAAGAGCCAGGGACTCCATCTAGATTTCCCACATAGGTGACAGGGCTCAGGAACTTGAGCCATCTTTTGCTGCTTTCCCAGGCACATGTGCAGAGATCTGGATCAGTAGTGGAGCAGCCAGGACTCTAATCATCGCTCATATGGGATGCCAGCATCACAGGTTGGGCTTAGCCTGGTGTATTACAATGACAGCCCCCTGAAATTAATTCTTTTGTAAAGTAAAAGTGGAATTGCAATTACAACAAGTGATCTCTCGAGAAGTTCCACCTTTCACAATCTAGGTTGTCTTAGAATACAGATTCACCTGCACTGCAACATTTATTTCAGAGGACCTTAACAATTTAAATAGGTTATTCTGCCCTAACTTCACACATGCAAGTATTGCTTTATATCTCCCACATAAGAACATTATCTGAACAATTATCCCACATCCTCAACGAGGTGAGGGCTCTACATCATGAGAAGTACGATTACACGAGAGTCCTTTCTGTAAAGGTAATGACAACAAAAGCAGTGCTTGCTGACTTTCACTGTTATTTTTATTTTTTATTGTTACAACAGTTAACATTTATGGAGCATTTAACATATGGCAGACACAGCGCTAAGCACCTTACACAGTCTCCTCTGTTTACAATGAACCTTCTGAGACTCAAGAGATGAAGTACCCAAAGCCACACAGCTAATAAAAGGCAAAGCCAGCGTGCTCCACTGCCCTCTGCAAATGGATGTGCCCTATCTGTCACTCCCAGCTGTGAGACTGGGTGCCTGCCACTTGGCCTGTTTCTTCAAGGGCACAATGAAGAGGTTGGACTAAACATTCTCTCAAACTCTGTGAACTGGTGAGTGTAACCTCCTCAAATGCAGGGTTTCAAGTAAAAAAAAAAAAAGTTACACTAATGTGCAGTATTTAGGAGCAGAAAGCCATGCTCCTATACCTACCACCCTAGCCAGTATGGATTTCTGCTCCTATACAGATATGGGAAAGCAGAGTATTACAGTGCCATGGATCCTCTCTGAACCTATATACAACACAAGCCAGCACCAGCATTAGGGAGAAGAAGCACACATGCTTCTGCAAGTGTCTGGGTAGCCACAGATTGCGGAGCAATGTGGACAGGAGCAGGGGAGACACATGACCAATGTTGGGGAGAATTACACCCAGGAAAGGTAGAAAAGCACATGTTAAAGGATATGGGGGAAGGCTCTTTCCCAGTTGCCTGCACCATATTCCCAATTCTTTCTTGTTTCCCTATTTGTAAACAAGCTTCAAGGGGCCAGTGTTGTGGCACACACAATGAGCTAAGCCACCACTTGCAACACCAGCATCCCATATGAACACCGGTTCAAGTCCTGGCTCCTCTGCTTCCAATCCAGCTCCCTGCTAATGTACCTAGAAATGCAATGCAAGATGGCCCAAGTACTTGGGCCCCTGCCAACAGCCTTCTGGCTTTGGCCTGGCCCAGCATCAACAGTTGCAGCCATCTGGGGAGTGAACCAGCAGACAGAGGATATCTCTATTTCTTCCTCTCTCTCTAACTCTGCCTTTCAAATAAATAAAAATAAATCTCTTAAAAAAAACTCCATGACTGCACAAATTTAAATAAACTGTCACCTGAATGACAATTCCTCAATTGTGAACATTTAAACTGTCTTCCACTCTTCCTTATAAAAAACCTGTGATGAATGTAAAATTAGGCAAAACACTTTGCCATATTTAGACTATCTCTTCAGGATAGATGCCCAGGTGAAAAAAGTATTTGGTTGAAGAGTATGAAATGTTGAAGTATCTTGGCATACATTCATATCAACACACGCTGTGCATACATTACATATCTAAAAGATGATGTATAGTTTATAAATGTGATAAAATCAAACTGCTTTCTTAAAAGGTTGGACCTAAGCAATCCGCACTCCCACCAGCAGCACCGCAGACGTCCTGTTATTCACAGGATAGGCTGACAGTTGTCACTCTGTCCATACGCCAACTACTGCCTCCCCCGGGCCATCCGCTTCCTTCACAGAAGGCAAGGATCCCAAACCTGCTTCTGTCTTCAAGCCTTCAACAGACAATTCCAGGCAATCCCAAGTGCCTCTGCAAATCCCCTTATCAGAAAGAGTATCTTTTGCTACACTTGAATACCTTGCAGACAAGACAGACTCCCCAGCCCTGGCTGTTAAGTGCTTGCAGACCCCACAGACAACCAGAGCTACATAAAGAATGAGGAAGACTTTCACAAAACTTGTACTAAAGGAAGAATAAAAGTCATGCAAGTGAGTTCCTCTAACCTCTCTTAAAGACAGAACCCTCTTAGTATTGGTAATTTTTAAGCAAAAAACAAACAGCAGCAGAACAAGTCCTTTGCTTATGCTGTGCCATTTGTTGTTCCTCATTTTGTTTTGTTTGGTTTCTGTAGAATGCAGGATAAAACTAAGAGACATTGCAGCTTTATCTAAACAGAGGCTGGAAGCAGAGAGTCCCTTCTACGGCTCTCAGGGAAACAGACACACAGGCTAGATGCCTGCGTATGCAGTCTGTGTGGTGAATCCTTCCCGATAAATCAAGCTTCTCAGAGCCCCTGTCAGACACCAAGGAAGGCAAAGACCTCCGTGGAATGCCTGGACAGACTTCCTCGGAACTCCAGCCGCTCTGCCTCCTGGGTTACTGGGATAGTCCCCATGCATGCTCCCCAGCAGCTCCTCTTCTGGTTCTCATGACATTAAAGTGTTTTTCGCTTCTTTTAAAAAGAAAATATTTGGGGCTGACATTGTGGTGCGGTGGGTTAAACCTTCACAAAGGACACTCGCATTCCAGTTCAGAGTGCCAGTTCAAGTCCTGCTGCTCTGCCTCTGATCCAGCCCCTGCTAATGCAACTGGGAAGGCAGTGGAAGACAGCTCAAGTGCCTGGGTCCCTGCCACCCAAGTGGGAAAACCCGGATGGAATTCTAGACTCCTGGTTTCAGCCTGGCCCAGGAACAGCATTTCTGGCTATTTGCGGAGTGAACTAGCAGATGGAAGATCTGTCTCTACTACTCTGCTTTTCAAATAAATAAATCTTTTAAAAATGCTATGAGGGCCCACAAGTTAGTATTTCTAACTCCCAAAATGCAGCAGCTAATGGCAAATTATCCATCTTGCACTTACATGACCTGTTATATCATCAAGACAAGTAGCTTTTATCCTGGGGGTCCTACAGATCCCTCTAAACATTCCCTTATGGTCTACAGACCTCCTGAACTGCTAAATTCTCTATTTATGAGTTTTCTGCAGAAAAAGGCCAAAGCTTTCATTAGATTTTTATGGAGTTCCATGACTCAGAAGAACTCTGTATCCCCCCAAAAGGAAAAATCTGACTCCTTCCACCTCTATCCCACATGCTTGCATGGCCCTGGCCATGTAGTGGACATTGTGTAAATATGGATCAAACTGTAAGACATCAGTTTATTAACACATCTATTCAAAAAGCAGCAGGGTATGTAAGAGATCTACAAATACTCACTAATCATGCAGCCAAAGCTATAGCAGCCACAGTATTTTTGTGTTTAATGAAAGGTTGACTGTAACATCAGCAAGACAAAGTACTTGGTAATCAAATGGTATTGATGAAGCACTTCACGGTCTTTTTATCTGTACTTTCTCATAACACTGTGAAAGAGAACCATGAGACAGGCCCAGTGTCTAAAGGACACAGCAAATATTCAATGACTGAGGTGTGGTAAGAAAGTGGAGACAGGGGCCAGTGTTGTGGCATAGCAAATAAAGCTGCCACCTCGGACATTCTTGTCCTGGCTGCTCTACTTCTGATCCAGCCCCCAGCTAATGGCCTGGGAAAAGCAGTGGAAGATGGCCCAAACATTTAGGCTCCCCAGGTGGGAGACCCAGATGAAGCTCCTGGCTTCAGCCTGGTCCAATCCCAGCTGTAGCGGGCATCTGGGGAGTAAACCAGCAGATGAAAGATCTGTCTCTCCCTCCCTCTCTGTAACTCTTTCAAATAAATAAATAAATCTTAAAGGAAGCAAGGAAGGGAGAAAGGGAGGAAGAGGGAGGGAGGGAGGGAGAAAAAGGGAGACAAAACGAAAGACAGATACATGGACTTGTCCATCATCAGAGGGCCAAAAGCCAGGAGTTCTCTCTACAGCTCCAGCAGTATGGGGAAGGTGTTGTGCCAGGGTGGGTTAAGCCAACACTTGAGACACCTACGACCCTTATTAGGATGCTGGTCTGAGTCCTGTCTACTCTGCATTTCTGCTGCAGCTTCCTGCCAGGGTACAATCTGGGAGGCAGTACATGATTTCTCAAGTACTTGGGTCCCTGCTACCCACATGGAAGACCCGGATTTGGGCTCATGCTCCTGGCTACAACCTGGCCCAGCCCTGATTGTTGCAGGCAATTGGGGAGCAAACCAGTAGATGGAAGATCGATTCATTCATTCTCTCTCTCTCTCTCTCTCAAATAAAGTTCCCAGGAGACAGTGGAAGTGTGGAAGCCTCATTGCGTGTGACACACACACACACACACACACACAGGACCAGGCCAGGCAGCTTTTCCTGCACAGGGCCTTCCCTGACAAGCTAGAAGGAGAGAGCACTCCCTGCCATACACATAACTGGTCTAGGGGGGCTCTTAGCAGAAAGGAGAACTAAAGAGCATCCAAACTGCAGCCTGACAGGGGCACTAGCGCCCTGTTTAGTTCAGGGAGCACAATGATACATTCATTCACCAGCAGCCTCAATACCACAGCTGAAAGGCAAGGAGGTGGGAGGTCAGCAGTCCCAGCGAGGGGCAGCCAGGGGCCTTGGGTTCTGTCTGCCAGGGCCCATAATTTGTTCCTGGACTCTCCTCTGTCCCCCTCCCTCCCTTGCAAACAAGGAGGATGAGAGCTGAGGTACCTGAGTTCATGCCTCCCTGTCTAGAGAAAGAAATACTAATGGCAAATTACCTGGCAAGAATTCACCAGCAAAAAAAAAAAAAAAAAAAAAAGTGACCAAGCAGTCAGCACTAAAGTGTCAGACACAGGCTGCAATCCATTACATAGCAGCAAGTAAATCCACACAGAAATCTAGTCGCTCCCACCCAGCATTAATCTGATAAAGACAGGACCAAAGTATGGAAACTGGCAATATTTGAAGATACAGCCAATGCAAACAGAACAAAATGCATAAAATGAGCTCCTGTCCCCAGGAAACCAATGCCAGCATTTTCTGATTATTAGATTATGCCCTAGAAAATGGATTAATGCTGTCCACAGGGGCACTTTCAACTCCGCTCCCATTCCCTGGTGCTGTGGTATATGCATCTGCCAGAAGCTCCGTGAGTGTTCAGTAACTCGAGAAATGAAATGACTTTAACTTTGATTCAGAAAATAGAACAAAGGCTGCCTCCTGTTCCAAAGTAATGAAGTATAGGCTTACCTTCCCTCCCAAAGAAAGAGCATAGATCTATGTTGAATGTCAAAGGACTCTGAAGAAAGTGCTTTTATTAAAGAGGATGCCACTGTTGCAAGAGAACCGGGCAAGTGCAGCTCTCTTCTTATCTCTCACAGTAACATCTAAGACACCCACTCATCCCAAATCTACACCAAAGTCAACAAACCAAAACACTAATTTTTTTTTAATTCAGAAACTGAATCAATCCTCTACCTGCTGCAACTTCTCTCCATATGTGTCAGCTCTGGAACATAATATTGTTTAAAGAAAAACCTTATAGTATCCACAGTTGTCCCTAATGAGGACTAATTCCAAGATAATATATTGGGAATCTATTATATTAAACTACCAGCTCACCCCAGATCTTTCTGAGCTAGAGCTGAACGATGCAGAATGCAAAGGAAGTGTTGAATGAAATAGAAATCCCGGGCAGGATGGGTCCCAAGAAAGACAAAAGAAACCCAAAGAGCAAAGGGTTACCTGCTAGCTGGTGAAACACAAAGACTGTCCATCCATGGATGGGCTTAGCTGTCCATGCAAGTTTACTGGGAAGTAAGCAGCTGCTCTGGAGGCACTGGGAGCCTCACTGTGTGTGTGTCACACACACACACACACACAGAACCAGGCCAGGCAGCTTTTCCCACACAGGGCCTTCCCTGACGAGCTAGGACAGAGCACTCCCTGCCACACACACAACTGGTCTAGTTGGGCTCTTAGCATCAGCAGCAGTCAACCTAACATATAGATAATACAGATTGGCCATGGGATTCCAAAGTACCGTGGCCTGTACACAAAGGTGAGCCATCTCCCAGCTTCTGGAGAAGGTGCCATGGGTGTGACTGTTGATCCCCAGGGGCTCAACTACCAGAAAGCTGAACCTAGATCCTCAAAGGAAACTCCTGAAGTCAGTGAGGATGATGTACCTAGCCATAGCAGCTTGAATATCCTTTTTTAAAGTATTTACTTATTTTATTGATTTGAAAGGCACACAGACAGACAGAGATCTCCTGGCTCACTCCTCAAATGCCCTCAACAGTCAGGTCTGGGCCAGGCCAAAACTAGACATTGGGAACTCAATCAGGTCTCCCACACAGGTGGCAGAGATCCAAGGTACACATGAGCAGGAAGCTGGAACCAAGAGCGGAGCTGGGACTGGAATCCAAGCATCCCACAGAGCCTTAACTGCTGCACTAAACACCTGCCCCTTAAATATCTCTTAGATAAAGGCCAGCTCCAACTTCTTGATTCTCTACTCTGTAAGCAACCTTCTAATCTCTGTACTGGACATCCACAGAGAGGACTCAGGATGCAAAGAGAAGAGCCCTACAAGTTCTCAGGGTTTAGAAACAATATATGCTCTATTACTATCTGATGAATTACCAACCACGACAAAAAATTTCTTTTCAATCATTTCTTTTTCTTAAGATTTATTTTATTTATTTGAAAGGCAGAGTTAGAGAGAAAGGGAGAGACAGGTTCACTCCCTAAATGGCCGCAATGGCCAGCACTGGACCAATACAAAGCCAGGAGCCAGGTGCTTCATCCAGGTCTTCCACATAGATGCAGGGACCCAAGCATTTGGACCATCTTCTGCTGCTTTCCTAGGCACATTAGCAAGGACCTGGATCAGAAGTGGAGCAGCCAGGACATGAACTAGCACCCATATGGGATGCCGGCATTGCAGGTAGCTGCTTTACCCTCCAGGCCACAATACCAGAGCCTGTTTGCCTTTTTTTTTTTTTTTAAATAAAGCAACTCAGGCTCATCTAGGAAATCATAAAGTTAACATAAAATTAGGAGTCAAAGTATACTGCTTTATTGTCCTCAACAAATGTTAACACTCTCTGAAACTGGCTTGTTCATTTATTTGTATAACTGTATTATTTTTTTTTTTTTGACAGGCAGAGTGGACAGTGAGAGAGAGACAGAGAGAAAGGTCTTCCTTTGCCGTTGGTTCACCCTCCAATGGCCGCCGCGGCCGGCACGCTGCGGCCGGCGCACCGCGCTGATCCGATGGCAGGAGCCAGGAGCCAGGTGCTTTTCCTGGTCTCCCATGGGGTGCAGGGCCCAAGCACCTGGGCCATCCTCCACTGCACTCCCTGGCCACAGCAGAGAGCTGGCCTGGAAGAGGGGCAACCGGGACAGAATCCGGCGCCCCAACCGGGACTAGAACCTGGTGTGCCGGCGCCGCTAGGTGGAGGATTAGCCTAGTGAGCCACGGCGCCGGCCCTATAACTGTATTATTAATCTCCTTCCTCTTCCTCTAACTATACCGCTAACATCCAAGACTCCAAAAGAGCAGGGATCATTTCGTTTTGTTCACTGCTGTATCCTCCATATCTAGAACAATGTTGAGCTCCTAGCAGGCATGTGATGATGTACATTGAATGGAAGAACCAAATTCTTTCTTCCATGAGGAAATTTAACAAGGATTCTGGCCATTCTGGGACCTGGTGTCAAGTCATGGGTCTGAGTCACTATTTATTTACTGGGAAACCACTTGGGGCACAGCAGCATGGATTCAGAACAGCAAGCAACAGAGAACACTATCCTTCTGGTCCAAGAACTTCCACCATGCTCATGGGAAGAGGTCATGGACACACAAAAGACAACGCAAGCATACTTAAACAAAAGAGAAGTACAAATGGGTAAAGCAAAGTCAAGACAGAACATAATGCTTGGGAGGTTGGGGTAGGTGTTCAGTTGAGATCACTGGGATTGTCCTAGCAGAGAGGGTTACTCAAAGAGAGGCTGGCCACCAAGGCAGATGACACGTCCAATGGCACAGATTAATTTTCTACCAAAGGTGACAGCATTTGTGGTATGTCAATTTGCTTAGGTTACAGTTCCTAGTCATTCAATGACAGCATTTTGTATATGATTAAAACCCATAATCAGTTGACTTTAAGGCAGATTACCCAAGACAATCTGGATGGGCCTGCTTCAATCAGTTGAAAGACCTTTAGAGCAGGCTTCCCTAAAGAACGTTTATCTCAACTGGTCTATTTCTGATTGATCTCCGGCTGATCAATCAGCTGAGCAGGATGACCTTGTCCTCCTGGAAAATGACATGGCCTCTTCCAACATGGATTTTTGTTGTTGTTGTTGTTGTTTACAGGTTTATTTATGTATTTACTTGAAAGGCAGAGCAACAGAGAGAGCAAGAGATTGATCTTCCATTCATTGGTTCACTCCTCAAATGGCCCCAAAGCCAGGAATCAGGAACTCAAACTGGGTCTCACACATGGGTGACAGGGACTCAAGTACTGAGCCATCAGCAGCTGCTTCCCAGGTACATTAGCAGGGAGCTAGAATAAAGCAGATCACCTAGGACTTGAAGTGACACTCTGATACAGGATGGGAGTGCAGCCCCAACACTGAGGTTTTACTATGAAAGATAACACAGTTCTTTCCATTCAAATTACACATTTACATGCAAAGTAACTGTGCCACCTTAAACCAGGACAATAGATGAGTAAAGGAAGCCATTTGAAATATTTCTTCATTGATCATTTTTTCTTCATAAATTCTGGGTTTTCAAATTTTTTGTAATGATATTCCCTTACAAATAATTTTAAAAACTATAATTCTCTCAACTATGAAGGATGCTCAAAAATAACTAGAGGCAGGAGCTCTCCTGTGGCTGCCCCACCACCTACCCCAAGAAGTGAAGAGCATACAGGTGAGAGGAGGTGCCCTCCTTAGGAGCCTGGGCCCCATGCCATGTCCCACTGTGGGGCTGGCAGGACTCCACTGGGCCACCAGACATATTTCTACAGGCTTGATGTGTGGATGTCCTGCTAACCAAGTTATGCCTGGATTGCCTCCAGTTCCACTCCAACTGTGCTTATGACAGGAAGCAAGATCACCCACCACCTGCTTGCTGCCAGCTTCAAGTTCCACTTCCCCTCAAAGCCATCAGGAGGAGAGGCGTAGGCTCCCCGTTGCCTTCATCCCTAGGAAGCAGGAGTCTTCATCTACAATCCTATCAACTGGTCTCCTTCAGTAACCCCTATCCCCATCATCCTCTCCCTGATACACCCAGTGACCCAATATAACCTCTCAGACAGGCAGTCCATAGCTGTAGACAAAGCACAGGCACTGAGGTCAGACAATGGAGGAGCCACAGAACCTGTAGGAGGATATTTTATCTCTCTGTATTCCCACATCTTATTGTTGGAAATTACAGGCACTTATCTCATGGACTTGCTATTTAGAATATGCTAAAAGATGCTATTATTATGTTTTCAACATGTTCATAATCCTAATGCACATTTAAACTCCAAAGTCTGAGGTAAACAGTTACTGGATTAATGTCCATCATGGGTGGATTAATAGGCAGACCCTGTCCCAATTATGGTGGCTAGGAGGTGGGCCTAGTGAGAGTCAGTGGGAGCTTGGTCTTTGGAGGTAGTTCTCATGCAAGTTCCCTCCAGTGGTTCTCTCTCGGCTTCCTAGCTTGCCACGTGATGGTCCCTCTGCAGACTTTCAACACCTACCACCCTTATCAGATCCCAGATCATGCCGCTGCTGCTTGTGGACTGTGACCCTCCAAAACCATAAGCAAAAATAAACCTTTTCCTTTGCAAGTTAGCTCCTCTCAGGAATTTTAGTCATGATAACAGAAAGCTAACATAACCCTGTTTTTCAAAGTGACAGTTTCATCATCACACTACTGACAAAACTGTTCAATAACTCACAGGGTATCTGTCTTTTAAAATGTGCATCCATGTCAGAATGTCTTAGGTTTGTGAAACATAAGCAAAAAACACTTCTGAATGACCCTGCAGTAGGATGGGTCCTCCAAAGAGCCACTGGTCTAATCCCTTTAACTTGTTTAGCAATAAACCAGTCAGAGTCCAGATGGACTGAACAAAGTGGCCAAGGCTATTCAGTCAAAAGCCAGTGACAGGGGCAGGCATTTAGTCTAGCAGTTACAAGCTATTTAAGATGTCTGTATTCTGGGGCTGGTGTTGTGGTGTAAATGGTAGGGATGCCACCTGCAACACATCCCATATGGGTGCCAGTTCATGTCCCAGCTGCTCTTATTCCAATCCATCTCCCTGCTAATTTGCCTGGGAAAAGCAGTGAAAGATGGCCCTAGTGTTCCCTGCCATCCATGTGAGAGACCTGAATGAAGCTCCAGACTCCTAGCTTTGGCCTGGCCCAGCCCTGGCCATTATGGCCATCTAGAAGCTCGCTCTCTCTCTCTCTCTCCCTCTCTCTCTTTCTCTCCATCTCTCTCTCTAACTCTTTCAAATAAATAACTTTATTAAAAAGTTCCTGCATCCTATATCAGACTACCTGAGTTTGATGTCCAGCCTCAGCTCCTGAATCCAGGTTTCTGTTAATGCAGACCCTGGGAGGCCACAGTGATGGCTGGAGTAATCAGGCTACTAGCACCCACACAGAAGATCTGGACTGACTTTCCAACTCAGCCCAGCATGGACATTGCAGGCATTTGGGAAGGGAACCAGCCAGTGGGAGTTCCTTTGTGAGTATGTTCAAGCATGCGTGCTCTCTCTCTTTCTAATAATAAATAACTTAAGAAAGAAAAAAGCAAAGTAATCAAAACCTAGAGCTGACTCTTTGTGCCTCTGACTAGAGGCCAAGATGCTCTTGGATATGAAATAACAACTCAAGCCTTCTTTTCCAAGGGTTCTACTGGCTTCCACAGACACTGTACCTTTGTTGGCCATGCCAACTAGAAATTTTAAAGTACAGCAAGTCTTCAAAGAACACAAGTAGTTCCCAACCATCAGGGAGGGAGGCAGGCAGATGACAAGGAGGCAGCTCCAAGAAGTGTGATTGCAGACAGATGGTATCAGTTAGCTGGAAAATCTGGAGCTGCATTCAACACGGCACCACTAAAAATAATAGGGGTCCCCAAGTAGCTCAGTGACTTCATGCTACAGTGAAGTGGGAAGATTCAGGGCATGAAGGGGCACTGGCCTGAACTGTGAGGCAGACAGGAATTGATTTGAGTTTGGGATTCTTCACCTCCCCAAATCTGTGACTAACCACCATCACATGGACAGCTGTCTTGCACCAGGTTCTCAGGACTGGGGGTGGAAAGGCTCACGGCTATCAGCCAGTTCAACATCTTCTCAGCCAGGCCAGGCTTGACTCATCTCTGCAACACTCTTGACAAGGGGCAGTGCAGCTTCTTGACAGCTGTGAATGCACCAGCATCCAGAGACATCCATCCCAGTTCTGGCTGGGAACATCCTCCCTAGGTTTGGCAGGCATCGACCTTCCTGTACATCATCCATCAAGAAAGCCTTTGACTGTAGCAACTTTTTTGGCAATCAAGTCACACTCTTGCCACTACTTCCACTTGATGCTAAATAGATGCTAAAACTGGGGCGGGCGCTATGGTGTAGCGGGTAAAGCCACCACCTGCAGTGCTGGCATCCCAGTTTGAGTCCCAGCTGCTCCACTTCCAATCCAGCTCTCTGCTAAGGCCTGAGAAAGCAGTAGAAGATGGCTCAAGTGCTTGGGCCCATGCACCCATGTGGGAGACCCAGAAGAAGCTCCTGGCTCCTGGCTTTGGATCAACCCAGCTCCAGCCATTGCGGCCATCTGGGGTGTAAATCAGCAGAAGGAAGAACTGTCTGTCTGTCTGTCTGTCTCTCTCTCTCTCTCTCTGCCTCTGCCTCTCTGTAACTTGGCCTTTCAAATAAATTAATTAATTAAAAAAAGGACCCTAAAATTGTTTTTCACACATGCCATCCAGCAAGGTCTCCCCTGGTATTCCTGTCATACTGGTTCTGAGACCTTAACAGCCAAGAATCTTGAAGAAATATGTTGTTGCTCTAGGTTGTAGTTTCTTCTCAGAAATGAGTCCCATCACAAATCCGAGGTCTTTTCCATGGTCAAAGGTGGCACCCACAACCCAGCCACCCAGTGGAACAAAGGACATGAGAAGCTCTCTGCAAATCTATCCTCACTTCTGGACAGGCAACCTATGCGTCTCCAATAGCTTTCTCATTCTCACCTGTATTCTCTGTCTCCCAAAAGTAACAAGCTGCTTTCTACTATGGAAATCAATATCCACTTGTTCCCTCTGCCGAGAATATTCTCTGTTCAGCCCAGAGAAGCCCCCAGATAGTCTAATGCAGCACCCTAGTCACACAGCCCAGACACTGTGTCACACTGCTCAGGATTATTTCCTTCAAGCCACTCACCATTACCTAAAATATCTTGTTTACCGTCTGTCTCACCTCAGTACTTGTAAGTTGCTTAAGGACAACTCACACAACAGTATCCCCAGTGCATGAAACAGTACCTGGCACAAAGCAGATACTCAACAAATGGCTGCTAACTGAACGAACGCCAGAGCGCAAATTCATGGCTACCGAGCTCCAGCTTTGGCATCAGACACTCCTTGCGCCAACCCTGGCTCTGCCATTTGTTAGTGCCGCACTCTTGGGAAAGTATTTTGTCTCACCCGATATCACACAACTCATGCAATTTTAAAACATATGTCACAGCATGGTTACGGGATTTAAATTTTATTTTTAAACATTAGACAGGACTCACATTTCCAAATATGCTTGATGCACCACAGTATTAAACTGATGTCAGCAGTGATTGTTACTCATTGATGATGATGACAACGCTGCAGTGACAGTATATATCATACTGATGGCAGGCCCTCGACATCACCTAAAGATATCATAGATTACTATTTTCAACTTCAGCTCAGAAAAGGAGGAGGCATGATAAAGGAGAGACAGTGAAGAGTCTGGAGTCAGAAAACCCTGATTGGATGGGGTCGGCGCCATGGCAGTGGCAGGCAGTGCGCCTGCAGTGTCGGCATCCCATATGGGTGCCATTTGAGTCCTGGCTGCTCCACTTCCAATCTAGCTCTGGCTGATGTGACTGGGAAAGCAGCAGAGGATGGCCCAAGTCCTTGGGCCCCTGCACCCACGTGGGAGACCTGGAAGAAGCTCCTGGCTCCTGGCTTCCGATCTGCCTAGCCCCAACCATTGCGGCCATTTGGGGAGAGAGCCAGAGGATGGAAGACCTTTCTCTCTGCCTCTTTCTCTCTCTCTGTAACTCTACCATTCAAAATAAATAAATAAATCTTAAAAAAAAAAGACCCTGATTGGAGCCTCAGACTTAACAAACAATTCCATCATTGATGAGAGCAGAGGTGGTGAGGAGGAACAAATGAGATGCGTATTTATGGAAACATAAAAGCACTAAATTTATGAGTATTATCAATACTAAAAGTGTCCTACAGTTTAATATTCCTTAGACCCTGGAGGCTGTGCTCAATTCCTTGGGTATGAGAAGAGCCATGCAGCTGTGACCGTACACCCAGACAGGCTCTGGGAGCTGCAAATAATTTAGGGCAAAGCCCTCCAATCAGCACACTGCAGGCTCGACAGGCTGTGATTGCCCCTCACCAGGTGGGTTAACATCGTGTGGAGTTTCACTTACTAAATGAGGGGAAGGCAGCAGGGTGGAGGGCAGTGTAAGTCCAGGAGCTCAGGTTCAAACTCCAGCTACCCACAAAGCAGCCGAGTGACACGCTGAGGTCACATGGCTTCTCCAGGCTGCATTCTTTTCAAAGGGCCCTTAAGCACTGGGGAATCAGCAAACAGAGCCTTTCCCTCCCCCTCAGAGACAGTTTGCAGTTGGCTGGAGGTGACTACGGATGAGGACAAAACCAGATGAAAGAGTCATAAGGCACACGAGGAAGTCTCCAGGGACAGCAGACCCAGGTGCCTCCCTCAGCATCCGAGAGCTCAGGGCAGCTGAGTCCTGAAAACAGGATCCAACTCCAGGCTCCCAGCATGTGTTCTCTTTCCCTCTAGGTACAGAGGCAACAAGAAAATGAGCTGCAATGCAGAGTCCCATTTCACACAAACCTTTTCAGAAATTCTCATCTTCTGAGCGTTATTTGTATTTACTATTTTATCACTGAAAACCTTAACTATATACCAACAAGAATAGCACAATGAATTAACCCCTACAAAATGATTACCAATGGGTTTACTCCCTAAATGCCCACAGGGCTGAGCCAGGCTGAAGCCAGGAGCCCAGAGCTCAATCCAGATCTCCCATGTTGGTGGCAAAGACCCAAGTATCTGAGCCATCACCTTGCACCTCTCAGGGTACACATGAACAGGAAACTGGATTGGAAGTGCAGTAGCCAGGACTCAAAGCAGGCCCTCAGATGTGAGATGCAGGCCACTCAAGCACCAAGGGAAACAGCACACCACATATGCATCTTTACAAGATAAGGGCCTTTCTTTAGAGGTCCTGAAAAGAACTTCTTTTAGCAGAGTCAGTCCAGTGCTCAAATTTTCCCTGGTTGTCTCAAAAAATTTTTAAACAGTTTGCTATAATTGAGATCCAAATAAAGTCTACACATTGCAACTGGATAATTCATCTATTTTTAATCTACATGTTTACCCCATTTCTTAAATATAATTTACTACTGGCAGTTATCGGAAACCCTAGGAAGCTGTTTTCTTGTGGAATTTCCTGCAATCAAATTTTGCTGACTGTATTCCCATGGCATTGTTTAATATGTTCCTCTGCCCATCTATATCTTTTTTTTTAATGTTTGCTAACTCTAGAGACATGAACAGATTAGGCAATTTTTTGGCAGTGTTACATCAAGAGGTACATAATATCTGATTTTCTCCCCTTCTGTGTTGTCAGAATCCATTGTTGATCACTGCCTAGCTTCAAGAACTTATTAGGAACTACAAACAGTAATGATTTTATCACTTCCTCTTCATCTCCTTGCTGTCCTATTTCTATAAAGAGGAACTTCCCCCTCACCAATGTAAAATGCTTATTCCTTTCCCTCCATTTACTAGCTTTCAAAGTAAATAATTCAGTCTCCTAGCAGCCTACAAAAGTGACACTTATTTTTCTTGAGTTTCATTATAGACTTATATGTGAACCTGTGTGATGTGTTTCAGTCCACTGCCATCTTATTCCAACAGCTTGCCACGTTGGCCCACAGAAGCCCGTCCAAACAGTTCCTGAGCCCTCTGCAACCTGACAAGTACTTGAGGGCTTCCCTGCTTCTGGATGTGACAAGATATTTCAGGCACACCCTTGGTATCTCCTGCCCCAGACCTGAAAGAAGCCTTTCTCCAAAGAGCCCTGGATCCTTTTCATGGGAAATGGCATCTGGCAATTACAGCCTGGACCCAAGGAATGTCCAGTGTTACCAAGTCATTGTTCTGGACCTTGCCAGTGAACAGAACTAGAACTAGTTTAAAAATAATAAAATGCATCATGAATTAATAGTGCACATTCCATCAAATTCAGGACTTAACTTCATGGTTCCAACGTCAGCGTTTCTTTCTTCCTTCCAACATAATTATTTACTTTATCCTACAATACATGTAAGAATCTGAGAATAACAATACCACCACCATCAAGATAACTTAGAAAGTTTTGGGACATTCAGCTGCTGCCAAAAAAAAAAAAAAAAAAAGAGCTGCTTGGGACACTGCATCCCATACCACAGCCCCTGGTTCATGTCTTGGCTACTCTGCTTTGGATCCAACTTCTTGCTAACGTGCACCCTTGGAGGCACAGGTGATGGTTCAAGTACGTGGGTCCCTGTCGATCACATGGAAGACACAGATGGACCTCCCAATTCCTGATTTTAGTTTGGACCAGCCCGGGCTGTTGCAGGCAAGTGAGGAGTGAACCAGTGAATGGGAGATCCCTCTTCGTCTCTCTCTGCCTTTCAAATAAAATGAAAATGTTAAAATTAGGGAGAAAACTGCCTAGAGTGTTTTCTGCACTTTGAGTATCTTTATGGCTTATGCCACTTGGGACATTAGAATCAAATCACTGTGTTTAGGAGTCATTGCAACACATTCCTCTCTAGTTGTGCCATCCAGCTCAACACATAATTTGATTGATTTGGTTTTCTCAGGGATTTTAATTTTTAAATTATGTTAAAAAGTTTCATGTTTCCAAGACCAAACCAACAAAACAAGTTATATTTGTGGAAGAATTTTATTCCTTTTCTCTTCAGCCTATTCCCTCTCTTCTCCTAATGGTAACCTTTTAACATTATTTTATGACTTCTTTAAAAACAAAAAGGTAAGAAATAAACAGATACATTCTCTTCTCTCTTAGATAAATGGTATCTGGTCATTTCATCTAATCGGATACTCCCTGGTGGTCACTCCACTCCAGACATGGTCCCTATTCCTGTCATCAGCTTCCTAGTTCTCCAACCTAGGTCCCTAACTCCCCATCCACAGTTTACCTAACTAGTCCTCTAGTGAAAAACCCGAGCCATTCCAGCCTACAAATACCACTGCAATGACTAACAAAATGTCCGCTTTAATATATATATATATATATATATATATATATATATATATATATGGCAGAGTTACACAAAAAGAGAGGGGGAGAGGGAAGGAGGAGAAGAGAGGGAGAGGGAGAGGGAGAGGAGGGAGGGATAGAGGGGGAGAGGGACAGAGAATCTTCCGTCCACTGGTTCACTCCCTAAATGGCTACAACAGCTGGAGCTGGGCTGGTCTGAAGCCAGCAGCCAGGAGTTTATTCTGGGTCTCGCACATGGGTGCAGGGGCCATCCTCTACTGCTTTCCCAGATGCATCAGCAGGGAGCTGGACAGGAAGCACAGCAGCCAGGACTTGAACCAACACCCATAGGGGATGCCAGCATCACAGGGTCTGCTTTACCTTCTACACCACAACACCTGCCCCCAATGCATGCTTTTAGAAAACATTTTTTGTCAACAAATCTTTAGGATGGAGTCGAGGAAGTAAGATTCCTGGATCAAAGAACAAACGTAAGTATAATTTTAAGAGGTATCCCCCATTCCCTCTCACACCAGTTCATGATATTTTACACTTCCCCAGCAAATGGGAACGTCATGTATCTACTTCTTCCTCCAGCTTTGCCCACCAAGTATGTGGTAAAACTTCTGGAATTTTCCCAATAGGTCAAAAATGCTATTTTGGTGTAATGTCCATCACTCCGAAACAAGTTGAGCCCCTTTTCATCTGGGTATGAGCCATCTGTGGTAACAACTCCTCATGTTTCTGGTTTTTAGTTCGGGGTCTAATGTTGAACAATCTACATAACAGAGAGCACAGGCATCTGGAATTGAGAGGAGGAACATTTCAGGTGGCCTGGTGATAAAGATCCATGAGATGCAGGCAAGGAGTACCAGCCTCCAATAATAATACAAATTTTTTAAAGATACCATTTCCATTTATTGCAACAGCTAAAACTATAAGGCATCTACAAATCAATCCAACAAAAGGTGCATAAAAATTTACTTAAGAAACTACAGGGCATGCATTTGTCACAGTGGTCCCACCACGCTATCAACTTTTTGAATTTCTTGTGTTTTTTTTTGTTTTTTTTTTTTGACAGGCAGAGTGGACAGTGAGAGAGAGAGACAGAGAGAAAGGTCTTCCTTTGCCGTTGGTTCACCCTCCAATGGCTGCTGCGGCCGGCGCACTGTGGCCAGCGCACCACGCTGATCTGATGGCAGGAGCCAGGTACTTCTCCTGGTCTCCCATGGGATGCAGGGCCCAAGCACTTGGGCCATCCTCCACTGCACTCCCGGGCCACAGCAGAGAGCTGGCCTGGAAGAGGGGCAACCGGGACAGAATCCAGCGCCCCGACCGGGACTAGAACCCGGTGTGCCGGCGCTGCAAGGCGGAGGATTAGCCTAGTGAGCCGCGGCGCCGGCTCTTGTGGTTTTTTTAAGATTTATTTATTTGAAAGACAAAATGAGAATGAGAGAGAGAGAGATCAATCTTCCATTTGCTAGATCACTACTCAAATGGCCACAACAGCTGGGGTTGGACCAGGCCAAAGCTAGAACCTGGAATTCCAGCTGGGTCTCCCGTATGGCTGGCAGGGGCCCAGGTACTTGAGACATGCTTTGCTCCTTTGCAAAAACATTAGCAAGGAGTTGGACCAGAAGTAGAGAAGCCAGGACTAGAACCAGGCACTCTGGTTTGAGATGCCAGCGTAACAGACAGCAGCTTAACCTGCTGTACCACAACATTGGCCCCTGCGTATGTTTTTAAAAGGATAAAGATATGGAGAGAAAAAAGCAAACTCAAAATAGTGGTTACTTCTGAGGAAAAAGATAAGGAGAGTGAAAACAAGGAGTATCCAGGGGACTTAATGTGTGTTTTTTCCTTCATCTGGGTAAAAGATACCTACATTATTTATACTTGAATATGTATAAATTACTACATAATTGTTTAAGAATTAAATTCATCCAAGAAGCCCAACTGTGTTTTAACTGTCTGTAAGACACTGGTTCAATATGAGTGGCGAATCTTCTAAGTTAAAACCATCTCTCTATAAAATACACTGGCATGGAAAGTAAGGACTGAAGCATCATTGGAGCTATTGAGGAGAATTGGATACCATTCTACAGAAGCAGCTGTGGAGGAAAATACACTAGCAACTCACTAATTTCCACAGTGTCCACTACCACTGCATCTCCAGTGCAGAGCCTGTGCTAGACGATGCTTGAATAAAGTTTAAAAACACGTACTGAGGGGCCAGCACTGGGGTGCACCAGGTAAAGCTGCCACCTTGCGGTGCCAGCATCGCATATGGGTTCTAGTTTGAGCCCCAGCTGTTCCACTTCCAATCCAGCTCTCTGCTATGGCTTGGGAAAGCAGTGGAAGATGGCCCACACCTTTGGGCCCATGCATCCATGTGGGAGACCTGGAAAAAGCTCCTAGCTCCTGGCTTCAGATCAGCCCAGCTTCGGCCATTGCGGCCATTTGGGGAGTGAACTCGTGGATGGAAGATTCTCTCTCTCTGTCTCTCTGCCTCTGCCTCTCTGTAACTCTGCCTTTCAATTAAATAAATAAATCTTTTTTAAAATGTACTGACAGTCTTTTTAAATGCCTTCAGTAGAAAATTGAAAAGAATGAATAATAACCCTCAACATCTTGAAGCAATTAAGCCTATTAACTTATTCTCACCAAGGAAGATAAAATAGGATAAGAAAACAAGAGCAGAAGAGAAAACGCAACCTTAGTGACAGTAATCATAGACGCTGTCCACATTGGACCTTAAGACTATTCCAAAAAATTCCACATGATAATTAGCCTTTGGAGAGTGGTTTTTCCATTTACTCGTGTTATTTAATCTTCACAATCATCCTGCAAGGATCAGCTTTACTCCTTTCTATCAATTAAGAAACTGGAACCCAGAAAGGTTAAGTGTTTCTCCCAAAATTTTATGGCCAGTTGGTGTCAAGGCTGGTAGTAAAATATAGAACTCCAGATACCAAATTCTTCATCCTCCTGTGGCACAAGTAACCGTGCACTCAGAGGGACAAGATTTACAGATACATTAATGGGCTAAAATGGTTCCTACAGACTAGACACATAGGTAGGACAAAAGATGACTTAACATTCTGAATTAACTCTCAATTATTATATGTTTTCCTTGTCTCTCAACTTTATCTTCCAATGTCATATAAAACTCATCACATATACTGTGTGTTAGGCTGTTGTACCCCCCCCCCCCCCCCCAGAAAAAAGACCATAGACTTGGTGGCTTAAACAACAGAAACTCATTCTGCACAGTTCTGAAGGGAAGCCCAAGATCAAAGCACTGGCCCAATTCGCAGAGAAGGCTC